>NC_067400.1:427992823-428292823 GCF_016432865.1 Antechinus flavipes
AGTAATATAAATGGAGACTCAACTGCTGCACTAAGACAAAAATCATATTACATGGTGCTCAATCACATATTTTAAATTTGACTTTGGAAACGCCTAAGAAACATTCTGTCCTGTTTAGACTGGCCAACAAGTCCTTCCTTTTACCTAAATGGTTCATTTGAAGTAAACCATGCATATCTAATGATGAGCTTTTGGCTGTATATATGAATATGTTTCAGGGACATAAATTTTACTTTTATGACTAGGTTGCCCCCTACCCTGTGAGTAGAAAATAAGAGTAATTAGCAAATTAAACAAGAGATTCTAATGGAAGAGAGCAAACGACTTCATAAGTAGCAAGCAAGCCAGTAACAAGCATTTTTTAAAAAGTCTTATTACATGTTAGACATTGTGTTATATTCTAGAAAAAGCAAAAAACAACTCCTGTTCTCAAGAAATTTATTAGTCTATTAGAGAAAGAAACATATATACACGTAGAATACACACACACAGACACACAGACACACATAACTCATAAAATTATTCATAAAAAAATAACTCATAAAAAAAGAGATGAAAAATAATCTCACTGGGAGAAGGTACTAAAATCCAGAAGTACCACAAAGATCTCCATCAGGAAGTGGAATATTTTAGCTTAAAATTGATGTACCTTTTTTTTTTTTTGGCTGAGGCAATTGGGGTTAAGTGATTTGCCCAGGGTCACACAACTAGGAAGTGTTAAATGGCTGAGACCAGATTTGAATTAAAGTCCTCCTGACTTCAGGGCTGGTGCTCTACCCACTGCACCATCTAACTGCCCCACAGTGTATAAACAATTAACAGAGCCGGCTATCTCCCCTGAAATCTCTGTCCTTTCTTGTGTGGCATAGGGTTAGTTTGGGAATAAAAAGACTTGGCTTTAATATAGATATTTTTGAACTTCACTTCTTTACATTTATGTAATAGAGAAAATACTTGCCCTATATTCTCACAGTTATTTTGAAGAAATAGGTATAAATTGTAAAGCCCTAGATAAATGTGAACTGTTTTTAGTGTGAAGAGATAAAGTAAACATCTACTTTATAAAGAGAGAAGCACCAGATTTTTTTTTTCATTTTACAACACACCTTCTTAAGTTTCTTTTCCAATTTGTGCTCAAACTCACACCTGAGGTCCCCAAAAAGTACAACTATTAATATGCTCCCTTAGGGAATTAGAGGTACCCCTGACAAATCATGATTCTAAAGTTATGCCTTCCATATTTTCACCAGTGTGTTTTCCATCAATAATCAATTGACTTCACCAGTTTACAGAAAAAAGATTTGTGGAGACCTCCTCAAGATGGCAAAATGAATTATAGCCCAGCTTTCTCCAAGTACTGTTTCTGAGAGGATGAAAATAGAGAAGCAGATTGAGTAATGAGCAAAAAATACAAAAATAAACTACAGTAACTGCATTTTTCCAGCCAAGGTTTACACAAAAAGACAGGCAGAAATCTATAAGCACTAGGGAAGGAGTCCATTAAGGAAAGCAAAATCCAAGAGTAGAATAGATGGGCCAGGAGTGAGCCAAAGGCAATTGAAGCCTGCTGTTGGGTATCTAAAGACTAAAATTAGGAGCATGGAAACCTGGAGGCTGCAACTATGTTAATCTGATCTTAAATAACGATTTGGGAGGTTTTGAGAATTGAATTGGGAAGGCAACAATCATTCTACTACCTGGATCAGACTCAATTGGCACAGATCTGAACATCCCATGGAAGCCTTGAATAGCACAGCATTCAGCACCTAAAGGATGCAATAGAAGAATGCTAACATAAATTAGCCTTTAACATAAAGGCTAAATAAGGCTCTATTATTCTTTTTAGTGGTATGGAGAGCCTATACCTGCCCCAAAGTCCCAATTCAGGATGTAAGAATGAAAAAAATGGCTAAACAAAAGAAAATGATAAATGTCATAGAGCCAGGGATTTTGGTCACAAACTCAAAAGAAAAGAACTTCAGAAATTCTATAACTGAAGCCTTGAACAAAAACACAACTTTGCCATAAGCTCTGCTAGACTTCCTAGAAGAAATGAAGAATTTTATATTATTTTTTAAATAAAATGAGAATTAAATAAGTCCAGATGAAAGATCAAGAAATAAAATGAGTGTTCTAAAGAAAAGAATTAGGAGAATAACCAGATTAATATAGAAAATACAAAACCTTACCCAAGTAAAGAGACTCTCAAAAATTATATTGAACCAAACATAAATCAATCACTAAATAAGAGCAAGAAATAATAGAATAAAATTGAAACAAGGAAAATTCTATTAACCAAAACAACTTGGAAAACAAGTTAGATAAGAGACAGCTTAAAATCAATAGATTACCTGAAAATCACAACTCTTCACTTACCTTTAATATTTCAAGAAATCACTATTGAAATCTGTGTAGAGATATTTGAAAGCAAAGGACAAAGTGAAAATAGAAAGAATCTTCTGGTTACTTCTTGAAGAAAATGCAAAACAAAGGTCTCCAAAAATTGGATAACCCAAACCCAGAACTTCTATGCTTAAGAAAAAAAAACTTCAATAAACAGAGTTAATGTAACCACCACATTACATCACAAAGAAACAAGACATAATACTTGGCATTTAGTGTTGTTGAGAAAAGACTTTGCAACATGCTCTTCTATAAGGCAAAAGATAAAGTTTTACAACCAAAAATAATTTACCCAAGAAGAGGAAAAAGATCTTTAATGAAATAGAAGAGTTTCAAGCATTCCTGTTAAAAAGACCAGAACTAAATAGAAACATTGTAATGCAAACAAAGGAATCAAGAAATATATAGAGTCAACATCAACATTAGCATTTTCAATAGTAAATGATATAGAAGTTTAAAAAGATAGAGGCATCAGGTAAAACATACAGAGCAAGTAAACATAATTGTATAATGTTTAAGAAACCAAAAGATTTTAATTCCTGGAATAAGAACTCATTATTCAACAAAAATTGCTGGGTAAAATATTAAGAAATCTGGTAGAAGTTAGATTTAAATAAACTTTTATATATGTGACTCTATTTATGTGTTAGAATTAAAAGGTCACATTATGAACAAATGAGAGAAGCAAAAAAGGAAATACTTTTTGCAGTCTTCTGTAGAAGAAGAGTCCATGACTAAAATAGGTATAGAAAAGTTTCGTTTACATATTAAAAATTTTTTGCACAAAAAAGTTGCCCTCAAAATGAGAAGGAAAACAGGTAATTGGGTATTTCTCTGATGTTTTCAAATCCAAGATATGGAGATATATATATATACATATATATATATATATATATACACACACACACATGCACATACACAGATACATATATACACAAATATGTATATTTAAATAAACATGAATATATATTGGATATATATATATTTGATTTAAATATATATGTATATATTGGATATCCATATTTATGGAATTAATTCAAATGTATAAGGATAAGAGTTACTTTCCAATAGATAACTGATCAAAGAATATGAATAGTGAATTTTCAAAGGAAAATTTTCAAATATTCATAAAAATTTGAAAAGAAAAGTTCTAGAATCACTAATAATTAGATAAATATAATTTAAATCAATTTTGAGGTAAAACTCACAATTATATATGTGTGTGATTATATATAGACACATATATACTTATAAAAAGCATATATATATATATATATATATTTTTTTTTTTTTTACATGTTTCTTGAGGACAGAGATTGTTACTTTTGTCTTTGTATCCCTAGCACCTGGGACAATGTGCAATATATAGTTGCATTTAATAAATATTTTTAGTTAATTTAAAACAATAAAAAGGGACTTAACTAAGAATATGTCATAGAGTTCTTGCAAAATATTTTCCCACCAAATCTGGGATGCACTCCCCTACAAATATAGTCTGTGAATAAAGTGAGTTTATAGCAGTAAAGACTTGCATAGAGAAGATGTGACAAAAAGGTCCTTACTCTTGGCTCTGGAAGTCTTTTCTTTTTCTATTTCTTTTTTTTTCCCCTTTCTGAAATCCTCTGAAATTTACTGTAGGGCCTGGCATAGGTCAAAGAGGAGTCATCCTTTTTGGCTAGGTCTTCAAAGGCTGCTTCTCCACTGGGCTGGGTGGTTACGCTGTTGGGTTTTGCCAATCTGTCGTTGATGGTGTTACTCTCTCCCTCTGATTTTTCTTGAGGGCTTGGGGAGGGAAAGACTGTAGTTACTTTCCTGCAATCTCTCCAGACTTCAGAAGGCTCATGAGGTTACTGCCTGGGTAAATCCATCTTAACCTTGCTTCTTGGTCACTGGATTAAGGAAGCAAATATGAACAAAACAGAAGTGACTCTATTCTCCCAGCTACCAAGGAGAGATGGGAGTTAGGCAGCCTTTTCCCCACTTGGCTTTCAGGCCTAGCTCAAAGTAGACCTCCTCGAAGCTGCACAGGGAATAGAAATGGACAAAGGGGAAGTTCATCCCTTTTGTACACTTATTCAGTTCCAGCTCAGAAATCCGAATCATAGGTTCTTCCAGTTCTGCAAATAAATTATAAGATTTTTCATTATATTCCCCTGAGTCACTGACATGGTCACTTAGACTAAAAACAGGTAGGGAGTACCTGAATAAGCTCCAAAAACATACCCTCACAGGCCATACAAGGTATGATTCGACATACCCAAAGGATTAAATCCAAGCTGGAATGTAGTTCAGATATGATATGCAACATTCAAAAGGAAAAGGATTGGTAAAAGCAGGGTGGAGTAGAGCAGTATAACAAGTACTCTGGACCTTTGTCCCACACATAAGTCACTACATTTGTTGTCTCACCAAGATCCAGAGGGTGACTGCAAAGGCTTGGGGATATCTTTTATCTTACCACCATTAATTCAAACCCCAACTGACTGTCTTCTCCCTATTGTTACAGGCCTGAGATTAGATGTCAGTTCCTTCTAGCCATTTAACATTAATTAGCTTCTACCAAAGTATATTTATTTCAAACATCAAATCAGGGGGGAAAAATGTTTATAAACCGTTCCCTCACTGTTTGGGACATGTATTTTCCTCTTTACAGCCATGTCTGGAGGAATAGGCTCAAAATTTAACTCTTTTCCTTTATATCATTGGTCCTATCAAGTTTGCATTCGATAGCAACATGGCTATTGGAGGGGTCCTCCTTTGACCTTTTTCTGATATGGGTCCAGATAGAAAACTCAGCCTGGTGTACTGGATTATTCTTAAACATAAAATAAAACACTTAGGCTACATAACACAGTTCTCAAATACGGTTATCAAAAAAAAGTTTTTAAAATTTATATACTTAGATTAAGACCCCTTGAACTAGAGTGATTCTAGAAGAGGTTCTTTGTCAAGAACTATCTGATTTATTTGCCACTGAAAGATGGATGTTAAAAGACAACACAAAGTGAAAATACAAATCCATTTGTAAACCAGAAAAGATGAAGTATGATTTTATATAGTGTTATCCCATAAAATAACTGGAAGCAATTAAAAGCAAAACAAGTTTAAAGAAAGTATGGCAAGATTTTTAACAAACAAAATCAACCCAATGATATTCAAGGATGGAAATAGAAGGAAGACTGCCAAAAAAAAAGGGGGGGGGAGAATGGAAAAAGATTTTCAAAAGCCTTTTTAACATCAAGGATAGTGATACCACCACACTAAAATGCCTTTAGAAGAAGTAGAAATGACATTAAAGATTTCAGAAATGGGAAAACTAACTGGTTTGGACCAATAGGAGGAAATTAGTGTTGGAAATTATACATTTATGAGAACATTGAAGACCTTTTACAAATAGTATCTGAATGATGGGAAGATACTAAAAGCATGAAAAACCTTAGATCTTCTTAGTCCTGAAAAGGATGAACAAGAGAAAATTAATAATTACTAATATATGACAACTTTTCCATTCACATAAAATCTTTAAAAGCATCATTCATATGCAAATTAAGGACACATCTGATGAGGGTATGTTAATACAGAGCAAGCAGACTTTTAAAAGTGATATTTAACAATGGCCAAAATTTTTATAATGTTTAACTGAAAGATGGAAATAAACTACTTTAAGATTCTATTATGTTTATTGTTTGTTCATTATGAGTATTTGATTTAAGTTGAATAATGTGGGACCTTACATCCTCCTTTGCTAAAAGGTGTCTCTC
Organism: Antechinus flavipes; assembly: GCF_016432865.1. NCBI lineage: Eukaryota > Metazoa > Chordata > Mammalia > Dasyuromorphia > Dasyuridae > Antechinus > Antechinus flavipes. The sequence continues at coordinate 427,998,988 of NC_067400.1, forward strand.
ATCCATATTTCAATTATCCAACAGGCATTTAAGCACAGGAAATACAAACAAAAAGGAAAATGATTCTCTGCCTTCTAGGAGTTTTTATTCCAATGAAAGTAATAACATAAACATTAATTGGTACAAGATAAATCTAAAGTATATAGAAAGTAGTGTTAAAGGGGAAAGCACATCAAGATCATTTAGGACCCCCAAAAAGGAAGATCAATTGCCATTTGATAAAATACCATTTGATCAATACCATAAAACAGGGAGCTATATCTCTACTGTGATAGAGGAAATTCAATGCACATACCACATGAAGAAAGGATACCCTTTAAAATTCAGGGGACCTCAAACTTTTTAAATAAGGGGCCAGTTCACTGTCCCTCAGACTGTTGGAGGGCTGGACTATAGTAAAAACAAAATCTTTGTTTGTGGGCCTTTTAAATAAAGAAACTTCATAGCCCTGGGTGAGGGGGATAAACGCCCTCAGCAGCTGAATCTGGCCTGCGGGCTATAGTTTGAGGACCCCTTTAAAAATGGAGAAGTTTTCCAGATGTTTCTGTTTGCTGGTGACACATACAGTTTGTATCAAACCTCAAGACACCGCAGAGCCTCTCGGCAGAGACTTGTAATCATTTAGAGATTTCAACTTGCTTTGGAATGGATGCCTTTTTATTGCTTATTTAATAGTAAGAATATCTGAAACAGAACAGATAAGCCATGAGCTAGATCCATAATTAAAAACCAAGTGATAAACAGACAAAATTGCTTTTAGGAAATTCTAGAACTCTTCTGCTCATTGTAGTCTTCTGTGAAATTGAAGGCCTATTTTTTCCAATATGAACATTTTAATATTGCTGCCAGATGGCAGTAAGATGGAGAACATCACTGCCAACAAAGATCTAGTTAAGTATCACAAAAAGGGTAAGGAAAAGGTGCAAAATTGGTGTAAGCGGGCTGCCATCTATGACCAGAAAAAATTCTAAAGAACAGGATGAGCGATTGCATGTGGTCAAAGTGATATAATGTAACCTTGTAATGTTAAGAGAAAGTAAGGAAGATCTCCAGAATGCTGGGTGGACCTCTGAAGAGAACTTTTGAAAGAAATGGGCAGATCACATACAGGACAGACAAACACGGATGGATAGTTTTCAGTCTGTGTTGTAAAGAATTACCAATCAATGAGATACAAATCCATTTGAATAGTAAGAATTGTTAAACTGGAAAGTGGCTGAGTAGGGCACAATTGGAATTATGAAAGACCTTGTTTATATTTTTTATAACATATGAAGTTTGGTGGAAGATTGGAGTTGCTTTGCTGGGAAAAGAGAGATCATAGGAGAGAATATGATAGCTAATATCATATATTTAGAGGAAGAATGGAAATAGATTTATTCCACTGGGTCCCAAAAAGATAGAACTAAGAATTCTGGGTTTTTCAGAATGACAAATTTTGAGTTGATGCAATGAAAAACTTTCAAACAAAAATAATTATTCCAAAGTGGGATGGATTGATTGACTTATGAGGAAATGGAACACCTTGCTTGAGCTATTTAAGAAAAGGTTGGATATTCACATGTCTGATGTTGTGCAGAGAATATGTTCATGGTAAAGGTTGGAATTAAATAACCTTTTAAACCCATTCCAATTCTGAGATTCTATGATTCTGATTTGGTTACCTGAATAGTACTATGTGACTTATGAATGTCCATTACTTGGAGCTTTTCCTGAAGACCCTGGGCCCTTTTCTCATTTCTCCTTATATTTGGTGATAATATCAGCTTTCCTATGTTCAATTATCTCCATGTGGATAATTCCTATATTTATTTATTCTGCCCTAGTCTTTCTCTTAGGGAATTAATTTGTAAATAACTCTATTCATTCAGTTTCCTCAACTGTCAAATGAGCAAGGGAAAAATGGCAAATCATTCTAGTCTCTTTGCCAAGAAAATCCTAAATGGGGTCAGGAAGAGTCATACAAGTGTGAAAAATGGCTCAACAACAATACCTATTGATTGATTGTCCTGAATAGTTCCCATGAACAAGCATAGGACTCAGGGTTTACCTGTTCAGGTAATGTTTGGTCTCATTCTTTCATCACCTTTGCCAGAAGAGGTGCTCATTGGCAGTGGCTCCATTATTAGGTTCTCCTCCATTATGATCTCTGTTGTTTAGTTACCTCCCTCCTATTCCCATGCCAGCACTGAATGACCCGTCTATTCCCACCAAGGTTTTTCTTGGTTGCTCTGGCTGAAATTGCTATCCTCTATTTATAACTTGCTTGTATTTTGCATCCCTGTTATGTCTTTATTTTTGTTTCCTAGCTCGTTTTTCACTGATTCACTTCTCCTTCCCAGGAGATGGGGCCAGCTTTCAAGTATGACATCTTTTTCACAAGTTTGTGGCCAGAATGTGTTCTGTCCTGCTTTGAGGCCCAGGGTCATTTAGCTTCTAGAGCATTTAAAATATTCTGATTTTTCTTCTTGTTCCTCTAGCTCCACAATCAATACAAACAAAGGTATTCCCATTCTTCTCTCCCTCCCCTCCACTTACACCAATTCATGTCTGCTTCTTCCCTCCTCTGTCACTTAGGCAATATGCCTCCCACTTGATACATCCCTGCCCCTGAGACTTGCAATTCCTCTACTTCCTCTTCCTGTTGGTCTTCATATTATCCATCTTCTTCTGCTACTCCTGCTGTATTGGGCTATGAAAATTAGTCCAGTTCACATTTCTGAAGTTTCTCCATAGGGTAAGACATAGAAAATGTTTATCAATCAATCATTTATAATCATTACAAAGTATTTATGAAGCACTTATATTCCAAGCACTAGCTTTCAGGCTTTAGCCTAAAAACAACAAAAAAAAATTGAAATAATCTCTATTCTTAAGAAGCTTCCCTGTCAAAGTATACTTGAACCTGTGACTTAAAGGGAAAAGGGTAGTCCTGACAAAATAAAATATATTCATGTTTCTGACACAAACACAACTGAAAAGATTAGTTGTGGTGGATGCTAGGGCATACATATAGGTATTTAGGTATCTCACTCTCCATTCACCTTCTCAATCATGTCAATTGAGCAAGTAAAAAAAATTTGCCATAATGAAAGGAACTATTTGAAACTAAAAAAGAATGAAATTAACTGAATCAGGAGAACAAGTTATAGAACAATAACACTGTAAAAAACAATTCAGAGATTTCAGATCTCTTCTTAATACAATGACCATTCATAATTTCGGAAGACTGATGCTGATGAAGTCCATCTCCTGACTGGCAGGTGATAGACTCAGGATGTAGAACAAAACACATGTTTTGCACATGGTTAATGAAAGAATTTATTTTGCTTGAACATATTTATTTTTCACAAGAAATTTATTTTTCTTCCTTCTCTTCTTCCCCCTCCTTCTCTTTTTCCTCCTTCTCTTTCCTTTCTTCTTTTTATCAATGGGATGAAGGTGGGGCTAGAGAAAATAAATTTTTGCTAGTTAAAAAGTAAACTACAATTAAAAAAAACAAGTATAGCACTGGCAAGAGCATCATCTCTTGATATGGTTAACTATTATTTGATATAAAAAATGAGATGACTTGCAAATATGAGCATGATCCAATACCTTGTACATACTATATACAAAAAACTACTAATCCAAGTGTATACTTGGCTAAGCTGTTTTGAAGTATTGATGAAAAGTTGTGCTGATCCATCCACATATTCTTACATCATTCCCCACATAAGCTGATGACTAGCCAAAGTCAGGATTGCTGTCTATGGCTACAGAGCAGTTTCCTATAACAGAAAACAGATGGTAAGTTATCATTTGAAAAAAGTCTTAAAAATGTACTTACTAGGTGAACTATAAATACTCCAGCTTAGGATAATGCTCCTTAGGCAGATAGGGATTTAAAAGTGCTTCTTTCTTTCCTGCCCTCCTCAGCACTAGGTTGGAATAGCTCTTATAATTTATTACACATTCACATTGTTCTCTGTTGCATCATAGTTTTATGTTTCTACATGCAACATTCAGAAATTGCATGCACAGGTTGTATTTTCCCCAGGTCAGACCTCTCTTAGTGGCTGACAGAATGACAACCTGTAACCAGCATAAGAGGCCTTGTTCAGCTTTCTTAAAAATGTGGCATCTTGCAGAAGAACTTACCCTTTTAAATTCTACCATTGGAACATTTTCATTTTTCCCCAAGGTTCTAGAATGGGGAAAGAGTAAAATTAAAAGAGTAATGTCTAAAAATAAAAATCATTTTCAATTGAAACTGATTTGTTTCTCACCCCTAAATCTTTCCCCTAGAGACACTGTAAATGAATGAGTTATGTCAGCATCTAATATATTCATGCTATTGCCTGTCTTAGCCTCAAGCTCAATTTGATGCAAGCCAGAAAAGCCTACAGAGTTTGGCTGGTTTTTAACCTCATCTAGAAAAGCAGATGGTGTGGCTGCTGCAGTCTAAAGAAAGTCTTTTTTTAATAGTTTTCTCAGCTAGCATAAAAAAGTACTTGAGAGGAACAAATTCTATGACTCAAACATTTCAGAAAAAAGTCTCCCTATTTTATAATATTTTTTGCTTGTAGTTTTCATTTCAACCTGTAAGTATATCATAATGGTCAATAATTAAAGTTGATGTATAAATCAATAAACTAGCTATTATTAAGCTAGCAGGCCCTGCTAAGGATACAAAACTAAACAAATAAGACAATTCCTGATCTCAACAAGTTTATGTCTTTTAGTTGATATTCTGAACATTTTAGTGAAATGAAAAAGTATCAGTGTGAAATACTATATATATATGTGTGTTTCTACATATGTATAAGTATATATAAATATATATGTATGATATACATATATACATACATATGCTGTCAGACATAGTTTATAATTTTCCTATTATTTTTTAAATATTTGGTATAAAAGATGACTACTTGTGTAAGGGATTGGAAAGAAATATAATTGGAAATGCACATGATAGAAAAACAAAAGGTATCAATAAAAATAAGATAAATATTTTAATGGGTATAGCATTAGACCTAGAGTCAGAAGACCTAAATTAAAACCTAATCTTGGCCATTCATTAGCCTTGATTGCCTCACTTTCTGAATCTATGAAACAGGGATAAAAATAGCACTTATCTTCTTGAGTTATTTTGAAGATCAAATAAGATAAAGTGTTTTGAAAACTTAATATATCATATAAATATTAGCTATCATTATTATAATTTACAGTTGCAATAAAAGTAAACATGTGTTCCAAAAACTAGTAAAGAGAACATCTTCCCAACTCCTCATAAAACCTTCTCTGGTTAATCGGAGAGGACAAGGATATTTTTCCTTATCTCATCTGAAAAATAATGGAATCTTGTTCTTATTTTCTGTACACTTACTTACTTCTCACACAGGAAATTAATCTATCTTCAATATGAGATGCATAAGCCTCATGCTAGAATTAAAAGTCTTTCATAATAATTATTTACCCACATTTTAAGAAACTCTAATTCCCAAAATAAAAGCAAGTCTATGGAATTATCTCCTCTCTGTCTTTCAGATTTACCTCCATGCTTTTGCTTACACTACTCCCCCACTCAGAAAAGCCTTCACCACTATTTGAATTCTATCATTTGATTTCTAGCTTAGCTTCCATCTTTGTTTGCCATGAAGCCCTCACTTAAATATTACAATCTAGATTCATGTCTCCTTTCTCAGACTATCTCTAGCGTTTATGGTGTGTGCCACAATTTATTCCATTTTGTAGACTAATTATACTGCCTTGACTAATTTTCTACTTCACATAGGTAAACCTTCTTATATACTTAAGATTGTAGACTCCCTAGCAATATCTTACATCCCTTTCCTATGCTTCATGGTACCTAGCACAGGATTAGGTGTACAGTAGATGCTAAATAAATACTTGCTGAAATAAATATACGTTAACTCGAAGATCAAAAGTCAAGTAAATGCATTTATTCTATCTGCAAGCATTTAAGCAACTACTATATGCCAAATGTTGGGCAAGATATCTTTGCATCTCTACTGGCAAGGATTAACTGCCAGGCTCTTTTAAAGCCCTCACTAGCTACTTTTCTTCAATACTTTTGTGATTTCTAATCTATGAATAGGATCTGCAGTTCCATTGGGATAAGTGTTCTTCGTAAACAGAGAATGTAGCATCCAGTAGAAAGTCTTAATGAATTGTGGTTGAAACCTGGCCTGAATGCCAAGCCTTTCTATCTTGGTAGGGTCTGTTAAAGATTGTGTTCTGTTGGCATAGCCTTCAAAAACATAAAATTATTTCCAAACCATAATAAGGCGTCAGAATGGGACTCTTTTTGGAAGTTATTGATAAGGATGAATAAAAATATTAATTCACATAGTGTGCCTTTCATAATAAGACTGGATTCAATCTGTATTACTCTAATCGATATTAATTAAAGCAGTCTTACTTGAACTTACAAATTCCTTAAAGAAAAGTTTAAACAAACAACTAATAGTTCATTTACTCTACTCTACTCTATATTGCTCTAATCTACTAATAGTGGCTTTTAATCAACCTTCAGTATTTTTTTTTCTAAATAGTATTTTATTTTTTCAAAATACATATAAACATAGTTTTCAATATATATTTTCTTTTTTAAAAAATGCTTTTTGTTTTCAAAATATATGCATAGATAGTTTTCAACATTCAACCTTGCATAACCTTGTGTTCCAATTTTCCCCCTCCTTTCCTTCTTCCCCTGACAGCAAATAATCCAATATATGTTAAACATGTGTAATTCTTCTATACATATTTCCACAATTATCATGCTGCATGAAAAAAATCAGACCCAAAAGGGAAAAATGAGGAAGAAACAATCAAAAAACAACAAAAATGAAAATACTATGTTGTGATCCACACTCAGTCTCCACAGTCCCCTCTTTGGGTGCAGATGATTCTCTTCATCACCAAGTCCATTGAAATTGGCCTGAATCACTTAGCTGTTGAAAAGAGCCATTTTCAACCTTCTTTATGGTGGCCAGAAACTGGAAACTGAGTGGATGCCCCTCAATTGGAGAATGGCTGAATAAATTGTAGTATATGAATGTTATGGAATATTATTGTTCTGTAAGAAATGACCAGCAGGATGATTTCAGAAAGGCCTGGAGAGACTTACATGAACTGATGCTGAGTAAAATGAGCAGGACCAGGAGATCATTATATACTTCAACAACAATATTATATGATGATGAATTCTGATGGACGTGGCCCTCATCAACAATGAGATGAAACAAATCAGTCCAATAAAGCAAAAGAACTCAGGGAAATGAGTGTGAACCACTACATAGAATTCCCGATCCCTATATTTTTATCCGCCTGCATTTTTGATTTCTTTCATAGGCTAATTGTACACTATTTCCAAGTCTGATTCTTTTTGTGCAGCAAAATAACTGTATGGACATATATTGCATTTAACATATACATATTTAACATGTATTGGTCCACCTGCCATTTGGGGGAAAGTATGGGGGGAAGAAGGGGAAAAATTAGAACAAAATATTTTGCAATTGTCAATGCTGAAAAATTACCCATGCATATATCTTATAAATAAAAAGCTATAATTTAAAAAAAAGAAAGAAAGAAAAGAGCCATGTCTGTCAGAATTGATCATCTTATAATCTTCTTGTACAATGTTTTCTTGGTTCTACTCGCTTCACTTAGCATCAATTCATGTAAGTCTCTCCAGGATTCTGAAATCATCTTGCTGATCATTTCTTATAGAACAATAATATTCCATAGCATTTATATACCATAAACTTATCCAGCCATTCTCCAACTGATGGCCATCCACTCAATTTCCAGTTTTTTGCCACTACAAAAAGGGATGCTACAAATATTTTCACACATGTGGTGAACCTTCAGTCTTTAGTGCCTTTAAAAAAGTCCAATATATGTCAAATTCTTGTCAAAATATTCTTGGCAGTTCTTTTTGTGGCATAAAAAAACAGGTACAACACTTCTTATCAATTGGGAAATGGGTAAAAAGATACAATAATCCCAAAACTGTAATGTGGGAATATAAAGGAACATTATGATATAGTATGAAATAACAAATCTTTGGGATTCAGAGAGCTGTAGGAAGATGAGTATGAACTGATACAGAGTGAAATAAGTAGAATTGGAAGAACAAATGCATAGAATTCCATCAATAGATCACTTAAAAGATTGGTGTCAAACTCAAACAGAAATGGGTACCATCAAACCCTATATAAATTCCTGTGAGTTGCATTTTGACTTATTTTTAAAATGCAATATCATCTATGTTTTATTATATTTTTATTTATTTTGTTAAACATTTCCCAATTATATTTTAATTTGGTTCCAATCACACTTGAGCCACATGTTTCCCACTTCTAAAAAAAGAAGTCAAATGGTGGGTAACAGTCTCAGAGAACAAAAAATGAAATCTATCTATTTTCTCTTGGCCAAATGATATCAGTTTGTCAGATGGGGTGAGTGTTTAAATGTTTTTGCTGATTTTTTTTTGTTATAAGGTAAATTTCAGTGCTAGTGGTTAGTTGTTAATACTTAGAAATGATGGTGATAAAAAAAAAAACAATAAATATCGTTACATTTTATTCTTTTAAGTAATTCATATATATGTATTATATATTACATGTATAATTGTATATAAACATATCAGCTGTTTTTATTATCATCATTTCCATCATTGAATACTTATTAAGTTCACATAGGGTACTTATCACTATACTCAAAATTACAGTAATTTAGAATTTGTATATGTTGAAGTTTAATAATATGCAAGATGGTTACCATATCCCTCTAACACTTATGCCAGTCAAAAATATATTTTCCTGAACTGAACTTTTCTCCTCTTACTTAAAAAAAGAGAAAAGGTAAATGATTTAATAATCAGTGAGAGTTTACAAAGAAAGGAAAGTTTACTAAATAATGTTTGAAAACAAACAGAAAACTCAAGTTGGCCTTTGAATATGTAGGCTGATATTAAAGACCATAATGAGTATATTATGTATGATGTGCTATGCCCTGATACCCATGGCCACACCAGTAAAAGAAACTTTCCATGGGATTTCCAGAAAGCTCAACTTAATTTTTAATAGGATCATTCTGTTCAGATACTAGCAAGTAGTTTGCATTTTTATCATTTTATTATATGGAGAACAGGTTATCTATTCAGTATCTTTTTTTTCTTACATTCATTTACTAAGATAATTGGCTATTCTTAATTCCAATTGCCTTGCAAAACAAAAGTTGGTTATTGTTATGACAACATTTTTGATAGTACATCATATGTTCAGGAAATAATATGTAGAAAATGGTCAATGTTGAATATGTTAAGTTTATTTTTATCTGTTATCAGTTGACTATTTTACAATGAATTTGCTCTATTAAAATACCACAGTTTGTTATATTCCTAAAATCAGTAAGAACATATTTTAATTTAATTGCTGGTATTATATGGTATACAACAAGTGTTCTGAGCACTAGAATGGAATCAGAACACCTAGATTCTCTTCTTCCACTAACTTATGAGTTCTTGGGCAAAGCATTTAATATTCATGAGTTTCATTTTCTTCATCTGTAAAACAAAGATAATAATACCTTTCCTCTGCATTATATATGTTGTAAGGATTAATTAGATCTTAAAAATCCATAAAGGTCTTTAGCACCTTACAAATAGATACAGTAAATACACAGACTATTATTATTTTAAGATTTTTTTAAATCAAATATTCTTTATGACTAGCTGGAAGGCACCATATGTTTTAGTTAGTATTTCTAATAAAAGTGTCTCTTATAGCATATAAATATCCTGGATTTTTTCATGTAAATTTTCTTATTTTATAGGTGTAAGGGATGGTTTGATGTAAAGGAAAATGATCATTTGGAGTTTGCTTTGGTTGATTCTGACTGCTACAATAGAGTCGTTTTATAAACTCCACAAAACTTAGAGGTACAAAGGATCTTAGAAGTTATTTAGTTCAATCTTTTACCTAATCTTGTTAATCAAATCTTTAAGAGCTAGTTATTTGGTCTTCTTTTGAAAATGTTTAGTATTTACAATGCATACTATGTCACATGCAATCTATTTCACAGATCTAATTTTCAGAAATTTGTTCTTATACAGACATATCCTAATCTAACATTATTGATTGGTTTCATGAATATATCACATTACATGGTAGTAATATGATGTGGTAGCAAATGATATTAAGTATCATAAGAACAGAAAAAAAAAACAGAACTGAAGTTTTCATGTGCTCCATGAAGAAAAGATATATTACAATATGTTACAATATTGTAACAGAGATATTGCAAATACTAATAGTTATGAAAAGTTTCATGCTAAAAACCCTTTCTTTCATCTGAATTAAGAAATGGAAAGCTATAAATGAGGAATATCACATGGTCCATCCTATGTAATTAATATATTATTCAGTCATATTTGTTAAGCATTTGATATGTACTAAACACTATGCAAAGTACTGGAGATGGAAAAAAAAAAAAAGCAAAATTTTAGTCCCTAACCTCAGGAAATTCATGTTCTAAATGGGGGAGATAACAATCAAATAAGTATATGTATACAAGATATATATAGTGTAAATGGAAAAAGGAATCTCAGAGAGAAGGCACTAGCAGTGAGGGAAATGGAAAAGCTCTCTTGTAGAAGTGTTTATTATTCATCAGGAACTATGCTAAGAGCTAGAGGTATAAATATAAACAAAAAGAAAGTCAGTTCATGCTTTCAGGAGTTTGCATAGAAGGCAGAGAGGAATGAAAATACTCTAATGAGGGTATGGTGTTGAAATCTAGAAAGTCAGAGGCAAATAAAATTTGACTGATCTGAGCTCCTACCCCAAATGGTAGCAGAGGAGGGCTTGCTGAAAGTTTTCAGGGATACCCTGCAGCTGAAGCATGATCTTGAAGTCTAGAAAGTCAGAAAGAAGCACAGAGAGGAGAAATCTTAAAGAAGTGAAGGAGTTTTAGATGGAGAACATTACAGGGATAGAGGATGGCCAGTGAAAAGGCACAGTTAGAGTAGGATGGGATGGAATAACAGCAAGAGGACCAGTGTTGTTGGACAGTATGAGGAAAGGAATTGGAGATTATAAGGAAAGGAATAGGGTATAAGAAGAAGAGAAATGTAGGAAAAGGACCAGGGTTGTGAAGAGCTTTAAATGACAAACGTCTGACCTTCAAAATAATAGAGAGCCATAGTAGTTTATTGTGGGTAATGGTGACATGATCAGTCCTGCACTGTAGGAAAATCACTTTGGCAGATGAGTGGAGAATGGACTGGAGAGGTGAGAGACTTCAACCAGAAGGGTATTACAACAGTCCAATATTAAGTAATGAGGACCAAAATGAAGGTAGTGGCTTATGTGAGTAGAGAGAAGACAACATAATTCTGTAAAGTTAGCAATAGACTGGATTAATTGTTAGAATGTGACTGAAGAGTTGAGGATCACAACAAAGATGTGAATGTGGGTGACCAGTAGAATGATGGTACAGCATAATAGGAGAGTTGTAAAAAAGTGATGATCTGGGTTAGATGGTATTGCTTAACTTTCTTTTTAATGGAAGATACAATTTTTGGATTATTTGTTGTGTTACACATAATGCCTCAATAAAATAGTTTTAAAATGTAATTATTTAGGGTAATGTTATGTATATCTTTATTGAGATGAAAGTCATATTTCAAAATATTTCATCTACTACTTCTATTTCTTACCTGTTAAACTATTAATAATTATCACTTTTCCAGGTGATAGCCCTTTAAATACTTGATTGCTAGGATTTTCCCAATATATCTTCTCTTTTCTCTTTATATATAAAATATTAGGATATTAGATGGATTAAGGTTTCCATATAACACTATTGGCCTGTAAAGTAGACATTAGAAATTCTGTGGTACATTGGAAGGAGCTCTCAATTTGGAGATAGAAAAAGTGGGCTCACATCTTAGATTTATTACTAACTAGGTATGTGAACTCAGACACTTATTAGCTATGTGACCCTGGCAAATAACTTAATCTTATTTGCCTCATCTGTAAAATAAAATGGAGAAAGAACTGGAAAACTACTCCAGTATTTTTGCCAAGAAAACCCCCAAATGGGGTTGTGATGACCTCATTAGCACCCTGGATACTTTAGAATCAGCCAGAGTCAGGATAAACAAAAATCCTTGGTTTTTATTCTCGGTCTTTAGAGATAGGATTGAATTGGATGGAAGCAGAATCTCCAGGACCTTCCTTCTTCATCTCCCACCCAGAAGTGACCCTGGCTGGTCTTACTGCACCTCCTAGTCCCTCCTACAATTCTCTGTATACACCAATTATCGAGTCAGCACACGATAGTGGGAAGGGCCATTTTCCAAACATATGCTTATAGAGTATTGTCCAATCAGTAGTTAGCCTTAAGTGCTCGTGGGTCCAACCTCAGTGCATCGACTCAAGAGTTTCAACCCTTTACATGGGATCTTGAAGAGACAGACATGAGTGAAATAACTGAAGAACAACAAATATAAATTTGGACAAGTCAATTAACTTCTATGACCTTTAATACCTTCATTTTATTAAAAAAGAAAAAGAAAAAGAAGAAAAAAGGAGAGAAAGAGAAAAGAAGAAAAGAGAGAAAAAAGGGAAATGATAATATTTAGATTACATTTTTCACAGGGCTCTTTGGAGGACTGAGTGAGATAATGTATAAAAAATACTTTATTTACATTAATGAGGTTATTATTGTTAGTAATGTTATTCACTTAATTTCTTTGGGCTTCAGGTACTTCATCTGTAAAATTGTTGGAATTGGACTAGATTCTTCCTTAAGATACAACTACTTCCTTAAAAATACTCTTTTTATTCCAATTTCCCAACACAAGTGTTTTGAAAGGGTCCTACTATGCATGTGTAACAAGAATACCATTCAATGCTGGGATTGTGCCCCTAGAGCACTTAATTTAAATAAGTTACAGAGCATTTAATGAGAACAAAATGGTAAAATAAATAGAAAAAGTTAAATAATAGAATCATTTTTAGATCTTCTATCCCTTTGTAAATGAAGGGATGCATACACAGACTCCTATGCTGATAGCCCAGAAAACTCACTGTCTTTTAGGATTCTTAACCTAAGATTTCTGAAGTTGTCTTTTAAAAAATATTTTGATAGACATGTTTCAATATATTTGATTTCTTTTGTAATTCTATTTTTTTATGAATTGACAAGCATTGTTCTGAGAAGGGCTCCATAGAATTCAAACAAAAATCAAAGGAGTCCATGACACAAAATAGAAATCCTAGTCTAAGATCAAAAATAATTTTTTTTCATTGCTTCTCAAGCTGAGTTCTAAAAATTCCATCTCCTAATCAGCAGAGATGTCTCAGTTATTCTTGATTCTACCTTCCAAGGGAAAATTTTTGACTTCATACATTTTTTTAGCACTTTGTATTTGCAATAAGATTTAGCATCCTCATCCATTATTATAACAACTAAATAATAATGATGGATTTGTTTTTTTAGGAACTTTACTCCCCATAGCACAAAACTTCCATTTTAGTATAAATTGCACTAAGTGTACTTAATCTGGGCATTATCCTTTTTTTAAAATTTTTAAATTTAAAATTTTTTTCTGGGTGTCATTCTTGATTGGCACTAGCTAGCTATATAACATTTGGCAAGTTTTCTAGTCTATCTGGACTTTGCTTTCCTGCTTTATAAACTGAAAGTATCATACTATATGATTGCTAAAATCTTTACTAGTTCTAACATGCTAACAAGCCTGTGAATTAAAAAAAAGTTAATTTACCATGCCTAAAACTTGGGAAGTGATCCAGAATTTATCATACTAGTATTTTGTACCTAAAACCTTAAATCAAAAATGTTCTGGTAAATAAAGGTTTAATATACTTAGTTCATGTAAATAAATAAACTAATTAAACTCCATGTAAATAAATAAATGAAACTTCATTGTAAATGAAACTCACAGTATAATCCAAAACTTTCAAGTTTATAGAAAAATGAGACTTGCAAGTTGAATCTGAATGATTCTAATTCTGGTTTTAATATACTAACAGTTGGCTAAAATTTTAGTATTACAAAAAAAATTTGGTTTTGATTTGGCTAAAACAAGCTCAAAGACATGCTCTAATTATTCTGCTATTAAATTCTGTAACAATGATACCCAGTTGAGCAATATATATATATTTTGGCTCCAAGAGAAGCTAGGATCAGTAAATGACTAAACTTTCCAATTACACGGAGACTAAAAGCAATTCAAGATTTAGTAATAGGATTTCAAACCTTTCACCTGAATGTGATGAAGTGAGGTAGGAGATTTCATCAGTTTTATGGGGAATGACCCTACTTTTTTTTTTTTTTCTTAAAGTTGCTTTGCTTCCTACAGAAATGAATTGTAAACTCATTGAATTGAAGACACTAGGCATTGGATGGATTCCAGTCTTGGCTTTTCCACTAACTAGTTGCATAAACTTCAACAAATAACTTCATCTCTGTGGGCTTCATGTCCACTTAAGTAAAATTAAACACTTTGACTAGATGTTCTTTAAGGTCTCTTACTGTTTTATAATTCATGATCTTATGACTATAAGAAGGAAAGAATCATTTTTGTTCTATACATTCCTATGTGGTAATTGTTCTTTATTCCAAATTTTAAAAGTAGATCAGTTGAATAATTTTTTCTATAGATATTATTTTATAGGATATTTAATATTTAAATATTTAATCCTAAATATAGGATATTTAATATTTAAATTAGCATTTAAAATTATACAGCAAATGTATTTCAAACTTGGAATTTGAAGTCTTAGTCCTTGTCAGTGAGAGATTACCTAGTTACATACAGCTGAAATGTCTCTGAAATCTAATGGACAAAATAATTATGAAATCCCTTTTTGTTTATTGTTTTTGACTAGAATCCCAAAACCAGTGTCAGTATAAACATAGAACCCATGTACAAAGGAACTGTATTTAAAAAAAACCACTACCATCACGTTTCATCAACTTATATTCTGAATTCCTCCACTTCCATCAACATCCAAAAGCCAGAATATGCAATGCTTCATAAAAGAACATGCCAAGTGTTGTTGAAATATTATATGCCATATATAGCACTAGAGCACTAACAGATTGCAATATTTATAGCATATTATCATGTAAGATTCACTTCTGATGCTATGTGACAATTATCTGACTGAATTCAGCAAGGAGGAATGAGGAGAGAATGATAGCTTCCCCTTGCTAGATTAAAGACAAAATTTCTCCAATCTTTTATATAAATAATCACCAATCATCAAAAACAACTCAATGACTGAAAAAAATTCGGTACTATATGGCTTAGTCTAATACTTTATGTCTTGTTCCTATTTCTGGCAAATTTCTCTCTACCTATTTTCTCCATTGTCCTGGATCAATGCTCAAAGATAATTATCCTCTCAAAGCCAAGTCTACTATTTATTAGGGTGACACAGAGGGGCAGTTTGACCTCATTTCCAGGGATCTTTCCTTCTTAAGACAGGCAAATACTTTAATGACCAAAGCTGATTTTAATAATTCATAGTATATGGAGTATAGTAGATATAGTATATGGAGGGCCGCTAAGTATCACAGTGGCTAGACAGCTCAACTCAAGAAAACCTGAGTACAAATCTAGCTTCAGACACATATTAATTGTGTAATCTTGGGCAAGTCACTTAAATTATGTTTTTTCTTACATTCCTCATCTGCAAAATGTATTAGCAATTCAAATTAGCAAAGAAGAATAGAATGTTGGAGATAATGACTTTCCTACAGTCACAAAGTCAATTATCCTCTGTTTACCTAAACCTACAGTTTTAGTACTAGAATTAAATTTTTCTAATTTCCAGTTGAAGTATTTCAAATAAGCCATGGTTTCACTATCTCATATTCTCTGATTGGAAAGACTGGAAACTAGATAATGGATACCTTAACCCAATCCTCCATTTAAGAAGAGTGTCCAGGTCAGCCATCTCATCATTTTCCTCCATCTTTCTCTTTTCAGATTCTTTTTATGTGTTGTTTTTCCTACTATATTGTGAGGTTCTTCTTTGGCACATAGTATATGCTTAATAATGTTTATTTATAGACTGTTTCAATAGTTTTTGTCTAATGATGAGTTATTATCTCAACAACTGGAATATTTGGATTTGTCAAACACTAGGCTTGTTTATATTTATGTGGTATGTCAAATCTGTTCCTGTCACCTTCCCATTAATTATGAGACTTTTTTTGAAAAGAGGAAACAAAAGGAATGTTATATAAATCAGTGTCTTTTGATCTTTTGAAATTGTTTATTCAGATACCAAAAAACTTTGAGAATCCATGTTTTTTTTTTCTATTTCCAAATATTTACATCTCTCTATTTGCCCTTTACAGACATAAATAAAAGCTCACCCATTTCTATTTAGTTTCATTTTTATTTCTACTTTGGAAGTATTTGTATAAAATTTGTTTAATTGTTTAGAATATTAGAACATCTTGCCAGTGAAATTGACCTTGAAATTTCAATTCTTACATGAGTCAGTTAGTTTTAAGTTGTTCCACAAACATCTCTATCAGAAAATGAGAAAACAAGCCTTGAGGTCTATTCTTTAATAATGATAATCACACATGACATGATTATCTATGATAGACAACACACTTCTGAAAATATTATCTTTCATCTGATCAAAGAATAACATGCATGCTTTGTATCTATATAGATGGAAGGAAGTGGGTTGATAGACATAAAGAACTTAAGAGCCTATGCTCACTTGTTTCCTCCAATCCTATTGATAATTTTAAAAATATTATTTATATTATCTAAATAATTCTACAGAAATATTTGCAGTGTACTTAATCTCAGCTCCAGTCATCATTCAATTCTTCAGAAGACACCATAATGAGATAGTATATCGTCAGAATTCAGGTACTTTTTCAGAATGTACAAATTCAGACTAATGAAAGAGGAGGACAATCTGAATTAGTATAACATCTAAATCATAAAACATTTTCAAAGGAAAATAATTTTTTTTATAATATACAGTACTAAGAGCTAAACTAAAATAAGCATTGTTGAAGAGTCTTGCTTTATGACTTATAATTAACATATCACAACATCACCGTGAGAATTGACCTTTGCTTTTGTTGCAATTATTACATTGTTTATTAAACATATTAATATTATATATCATCATAATATATAATATCAAACATATCAATTGCTTATTAAACATATTTATATTAAATCTATTAAATTGTGTAGTTTTTAAATTTACCGCCTACTAAGTACAAAGTATGAGAGGTGGCATGGAGGATCTGAGAAGTAAGATGTGGGGTGGTATAATAGAAAGTGGAGGCACTTTCAGTTAGGAAGAAAGTATGGTAAGGAACTAGAAGTGTATGAGGAGATAGATTTTTTAGATATGACCATTGTATTGTTTGTTTTGTTTAACTACACTAATTGATAAAAGGGAGAATTTTTATTGGAGAGGAGGTTAGTTAGTGAGAAGTAACCAATAATGTGAAAAAATAAGAGGAAAAGCATCAACAAAACATTAAAACTTTTAGAACTACACAGAAGAAAATTAAAAGTTCAGAAAGGAACTAAGATCAATTTTATGTATAACCTTGTTAAAATTAATATGTACTTAAAAAACTATGTAAAAGAAACACAAAGTTTCATATTTTTTATTCTTTGTATAATGGAATTTTTGTACATGTTGGGAATAGCAAAACTCCCCAGCAACCATAGACCTCATCCTAGGAAGCAATTTCAGTGAGAATGTAACATGGCAATTGCTCCTGCAGGCAGTATACTCCAACATCAGAAACTGATAGGATTTTATCTGGAGAAATCACATTGCCATTCCCTCGGGTTTTACCCTAAAGACCATGGAACTTTCCATTTGATTTTCATATATGTTTTCACCTTCCATTAGAATATAAAGTCCTCAAGAGCAGGAACTGTTTTACTTTTTTATTTAATAATAATGATAATAACTAACATTTACATAGACCCTACTATGTGCCAGGTATTGTGCTAAGCAGAATACAATTATCATCTTATTTGCGCCTCCCAACAATCATGGGAGATAGTTGCTGTTATTGTCTCTGTTTTACAGATGAGAAAACTGAGACAGAGATTAAGTGGTTTGCCCAAGTCACACAGCTAGTAAATGTCTAAAATTCAATTTAAAGTTAGGTCTTCCTGACTCCAGGCCTTGCACCCGATCTACTGCCCTTGTTATTAAGTCACTTTCAGTGTCCAATACTTTATGGCCCCTTTCTGGTATTTTCTTAGCAAAGATTTTAGAGAATTTGCTATTTCCTTCTCCAGCTCCTGTGATACATGAGTAAACAGAGATAAAGAGAGTTAAGTGACTTCCTGGGGTCACATAGCTAATTGTCTGAGGCCAGATTTGAACTCAGGAAGATGAATATTCCTAAATATATATATATATATATATATATGAATATTCCTGACTTCCCAGGTGCACTATGGCTCCACCTAGCTGCCCAGTATCTGATATTTGTATTTCCAAGGCTTAGAACAGTGCTTTGAACATAGTATTTAAATACTTCTTTTGTTTGTTTGTTCATTCTTTGTGTGGCTACTGAGAGCTGTATTCTCTTAGACCCATCATTTCAGCAAAGAGAATCATTTGTCCTCTCAAGATGACTCATCATGTCATGTGTATGTTAAATTTTGAAGGATGAACAAGTATTGTAGTAGAGTTGAATTATTATTTAGTTTATAATGAAGCCATAATTATCAAATGTCCTAGGAATGAAGTTCCTTTTCATATGACCCTGTTAGATTATCTGAGAACTGAAAGACTATATCAGAACTAAACCATATTCTTCGGACACCTAATAACTAATATATAATTGATTGATTTAACAAGCACATCCCTTGATGCTTATCTGCCATTGTATTTCTGTTATCTGTCAAATTTGAAGATGATATCACTTGTGATACTGATTATTCATGTGTACCAAAAGAGTCCATGTGTAAAAAACAGCTCTTTTCATAAGGTGTGCTTAAGGGTGCTCTATGATCTGTGCCTTTTGAAAATCTGTTGGCAACTGTAACCCCTAGCAGACTCAAGCTTGAATTTAAAGACAACATCCCCATTCTTGATGACTGCATGTCAGTGTAATTGGGAATGTCCATTTCCCAGATATAAAGAATAACTATGACATATTGTTTGAAGACATGCTACAGAGTACCCTTGAAGTGTTTCTTTTTTCCCTCTGTTTTTAGCTTGCTGAAATTCATCATAAAAAACTTATTACAGTATTCCTACACATGTTCAATCTAGCAGAGTTGTGGGGCATTGATTATTACTTTGATGATGTAGGTAGTTTATAGTACATCATTCTTACTCATCTCATCTTGGTTCAGATGCTCAGTTTTATAGCCCTTTGGGCATAGCTCCAAATTGCTCTCCAGAATGGCTGAATCATTTCACAACTCCACCAAGAATGCAATAGTGTCCCAGTTTTCCCACATCCCCTCTAGCATTTATCATTATCTTTTCCTGTCAGCTTAACCATTCTGATAGGTAGGAGGTGTAGTTTAGCGCTGTCTTAAATTATCTTAATAGTGAATTCTTGTCCCAGAGTCTTTGGGCTTATCAAATAGTAGATTACAATAGTCATTGACTTTTATGTCTTCTGTATCTGATCTATTCCACTGATTCACTACTCTATTTCTATTACAAAACCATTTCTTAATGGTTTTGATGACTGCCTTGAATATCCTTTGTTCTAGCAGGGTAATGTATCCCAAAGAGACCATAAAAGATGGGAAAGGACCTACCTGTGCAAAAATGTTTGCAATGGCTCTTTTTGTAGTGTTAAGGAATTGATAATTGAAAGGATGCCCATGAATTGGGGAATGGATGAATAAATTATGGTGTATGAATGTAATGGAATACTATTATTTTATAAGAAATGATAAGCAGGCTGATTTCAGAAAAGGCTGGAAAGACTTACATGAACTGATGCTGAGTGATGTGAGCAGAAGCAGGAGACTATTGTATACAACAAGACCATGATTATGTGATAATCAGCTATGATAGACTTAGCTCTTCTCAACAATGCAGTGATCAAAAACAATTCCAATAGATTTGGAATGGAAAATGCCATCCATATCCAGAGAGAGAATTGTGGAGACTGAATATGAATCAAAGCATACTGTTTTCACCTTTCTAAAAGATTTGCTTTTTTAAAAATAATTTTTTTTCTTGCACTTTTTTTCTGCAACTTTTAAACATAAAATTCTTTTATGTCTAAAAGAATTATATGTGAAGAAAGGAAGGAAGGAAGGAAAAAAGAAAAAGAAAGAAAAGGAAGAAAGAAAGAAAAGGAAGAAGGGAGGAAGGAAGAAAAAAAAGGAAAGAAGGAAGGAAGAAACAAAGAAAGAAAGTGAAAAAATGCTTCTAGAAATGATCCTGAATTTACCTTCAGTAGAGTTCAGATTTAGTGGAAAGGACTGATTTAAGAAATTTGAATTTTAGTCACAGTATGGATATGTGAAACCGAGGCCTGAATTTCCTCCTCTTTAAAATGAGAAGTTTAGACCAGATAAACTCTCAGATCTTATTCAGCTCCAAAGTTCTATTACTTTATGACTCTGAAGAATCTAGCACGGAAACTACTGATCAAGACAAAAGAATAAAAAATTCAAAATGAGAATCAAAGACACATATAGCCTACTAACGTTTTATATATGTATGTGTGTGTCTCCCTGTTAGCAATGTTCTTCTTTTTAATCTATCCTTACAACTACCATAATAATCTTTTCCTGCTACCTCATTATAATAAATGATAAATATAAAGAGAACTTAAATGAATTGATACAAACTTGAAAATAATATATATAATGACAACTTAGAGAGAAAATACCAAAACAATTAAAATAGAATTTTTGAAACTATAATGACCAAATGTGTCCTCTGCCAAAAGAGAGAGAGAGAGAGATAGAGAAAGAGAAAGAGAGAGAGAGAGAAAGCAAGAGAGAAAGAGAGAAAGAGAAATGAGTATATTCACTGCTGCCTGATTAGCAGAAGTAGGGAGACTGTGAGTGTAGAATACTACTTACAATACCAGACTAGTTTGAGGTGTTTAGTGTTGCCAATGTGCTTTTTTCCCTCCTCTTTTTGTTATCCTTTAAAGCAATGGTTCTCTAGGATGAGACAGGAGGAGGAATATATCGAATGTAAGTGGTATTAAAATAAAAGATAATGCAATTTTTAAAAACAAAAGGTAAATGCATATATGTTTAATGCTATAAATAAAACAAAAATAATACAAAAACTATTATCACCAAGATAAAAAAAAAAAAAAAGAAACAAATTTAGCAAGACATTTCAGGCCCTCCAAAATCTGTCTCTAACTTATCTTTCAGATCTAATATTATTGCCCCCTTTATGAATTCCATCAAAAATTGGACAAAAACATTCTATCAAAAGTGGACTACTAATGGTGGTCCAAACTTGACTTGCTATTTCCCTCTCAATACATTTCACTGGAATAGATAATCTCTCAATACATTTCTTCAAAAGCCTTTTTATCCCTCATTCAAGACTCAACTCAGAGTTGTGTTGGAGCCACCTCAAACAAGTTCCTAAAAGTGAGCATTTTTACCTCAGACACTAGCAAAATAGTTTAAATTTTTTGGTGATAGTTGCTATTTAGCCTACCAAACAACAACAACAACAACAAACGAACAAACAATAAAACCCCCCAACATAGCAGAAAGAGTTTGGCTAGTTTTTAAAGAACTTTATGTTTATATTAAAGCAATTTGTTGTTCAGTCATTTCAGTTCTGTCTCATTCTTCCTGACCTCCATATGGGTTTTCTTGGCAGAGACATTGGAGTGGTTTGCAGTTTCCTTCTCTAGCTCACTTTACAAATGAGGAAATTGAGGAAAACAGGGTTGAATAACTTGTCGAGGGTCAAAGAGCTAATAAGTGCTTGAGGCCAGGGTTGAGCTCAGGAATGTGAGTCTTCCTGACTCTAGGCCTAGTACACACTACCTACAATACTACCAAGCTGATTTTCTCTTAAACAACAGCAGCTAATAGAATTTAGTTTAGATGAGTGAGCTTTTGTTATTTTTTCTTAATCATATGAGAGACAAGCTGTTCAGTTTCTGCAGGGTGATTAGTTAACTTTTAAATCTCAAAAGTGTTTTTTAACACAATTGTGTTAAAATGAACTCTAGGGACCTCTAAGGACCTATTCCTTTTTCCAAAGGGAGAACGTTACTATGAATTTAGTATAGCCTATACAGTTATCATCCATTCACTGAATTCATTTTCAAAAATATTTTAAGGAAGCAATTCAAACTAGTAGATTTGTTAATATTCAATGGTTTCTAATTTCAATGGTTCTAAAACTGTGTCCTCATGTCTTAGAGTAGTAAATGTTGTGTGCAAGCAGCTACATGTTTCCCCAAGCCTCACCTACACTCTGGAATGCAGGAAGGTGTTTTTTTTTTTTTTTAAGTCTTTGAATGGGATGATACTTTGATTTTGTGCAAATATAACATAAGTAGGATATTTCTAAAAGTGTTAGAAAATATTTCATTAATGCATGCTTATTAATTACTTTAGATAGAAAAAATATCAATTAGTTTGTATAGGAAAGGAATTACAAATTCTACAGTGATAATAACACAAGACCTTTTGACCACAAATTTAATTTGGAATAAGGACATGTGATAGTATCTTTTCTGGAACATTCCACTCAAAGAATGTGCCTGGTGAAATAATATTCCAGAAAATGTATAATATGATGAATGAAAAAGCATATTGAAACAGTATAGCCCAACATATCCCATCTAGGTCCTTTTATGCTTTAGGGTACATTGTTTTATATGACCAAGAGGAATAAAGCATTTCTACAAATCAAGAAACATAAACCAATGAAGCTATTTGAAAGAAAAAAATAGAATAAACATCTTCCTTCAAATAGGATTATGCTTATTCTCTCTATACTTTCATAAAAATCTCACATTAAGCTTTGTATAAGAAAGGAAAATATTTTTAAGATTTGGGTTACTACACCCAGCGAAAGAACTCAGAAAAGTGAATGTGAACTACTACATAGAATTCCCAATCCCTCTATTTTTGTCCGCCTGCATTTTTGATTTCCTTCACAGGTTAATTGTACATTATTTCAAAGTCCGATTCTTCTTGTGCAGCAAAATAACTGTAATGACATGTATACATATATTGTATTTAACATATACTTTAACTTATTTAACATGCATTGGTCTACTTGCCATCTGGGGGAGGGGGGAGAGGAAGGAGGGGAAAAATTGGAACAAAAGGTTTTGCAACTGTCAATGCTGAAAAACCACCCATGGATATATCTTGTAAATAAAAAGCTATAATTAAAAAAAAAAAGATTTGGGTTATTAAGCATTAATCCACCCCTCTATTCAGCAATATAGAAGTAAGTGATTTATTTATTTTTAAAAAATGGACAAAAGCTGGATTTTTTTCCCCCCTGGAGCATCTCCTGGGCTGTGATGGGTTCTGGGGAAAACTAGAAGTTTAAATAGGACAGATAAAATAGGACCTCAATCCTCATGGAGTCTATAATCTAGCAGGAGGCTAACAAACTTAGATAATTATGATACATAATATTATATAATAGCCGCATAAGAGAGTTACCAAACAAAATGCCAGATAATGGAGAAAGTCAATCCTGACCAAAGGGATCAGGGAAGACTTTGTAGAATAGATAGTATTTGAGTAGGACTTTAAATAACTGGTAGCAATTCAACAAACAAATTTGGGAAAGGAGAATGTTCCATGCCTAAAGAATACTATCAGTAAATTCACTGAGAATATGGTATGTGTGGGATGGGGTTGAGCAAGGCATAGAGTTATAGTCACAGGATTTATAATTAGAAAGGACTTAAGGATCATCATCTGGGTCAGCATTTTCCAAACAATCAATCAATAAAAAAATATTGCTTACTATGTACCAACCGCTGTGCTATAAAGCAGAAGATTGTCCCTGTCCTCAAGGAACTTACTCTTTTCTTTCTTTTTAAAAAATTTTCAATAGTATTTTATTTTCCAAAAGCATGTAAAGAAAGTTTTCATTATTCATTTTTGTAAGACTTTTTGTTCCAAATTTTTCTTTCTCCCTCTTTTACCTCCCACTTCCCCAAGACAGCATGTAATATAATATAGGTTAAATATGAACAATTCTTTTAAACATATTTCCATATTTGTCATACTGTATAAGGAAAATCAGAACAAAAAGGAAAATAATCTTCAAGAAATTAAACCAACAAACAAAAGTGAAAAGTACTATGCCTCAATGTATAGTTAGTCTCCATAGCTTTCTCTCTAGATGGGAATGGTATTTTTCATCCATAGTCTAATGATGTTACCTTGAATCATTGCATTGTTGAGAAGAGCCATGTCCAATCTAGTTGATCATCATATAATCTTGTTGATATTGTGAACAATGTTCACTTAGTTCTGTTCTCATCATTCAGCCTCAGTTCATGTAAGTCTTTCCAGTCTTTTCTGAAATCAACTTACTCATCATTTCTTATAGAACAATATTCCATTACATTTATATACCCATAATTTAGTCATTTATTCCCCAATTGATGGGCATCATTCAATTTCTAGTTCTTTGCCAGTGCAAAAAGAGTTACAAATATTTTTGCACATGTAGGTTTGAGGAGCTTATTCTAACGGAGAAGACAAGATATAAATAAATAAATACATATATGTATAAATACTTACATATAGCAATACACACAGGATAAATAAGAAATAATTAAAAGAGGAAAAGCACTGAATTAAGAAGGAATACTTCTTGTAGAAGGTGGAATTTTTAGTTAGTTCTTAAAGGAAATCTGGGGTGTCAGACC
This sequence comes from Antechinus flavipes, assembly GCF_016432865.1. Classification (NCBI taxonomy): domain Eukaryota; kingdom Metazoa; phylum Chordata; class Mammalia; order Dasyuromorphia; family Dasyuridae; genus Antechinus; species Antechinus flavipes. Next base: position 428,023,921 of record NC_067400.1, read on the forward strand.
AGGTATAGGGGACAGAGAAAATTCCTGAAATGGAGAAATAGGGTGTTTTGTTTATGAAACAGCCAAGAACCCTATGTCACTGGATCCAAGAGCATATGTAGGAAATTAAGATGTAAGAAGACTGAAAAGGTAAGAACTAGAGTATCATGGGCTTTGAATGCCAAACAAAACAGTTTTATATTTACTTCTGAAGGCAATAAAAAACCCCTATTTCCTATGGGGGGGAATGACATGATTAGACCTGTGTTTTAGGAAAATCACTTTAGTGACTTGAATAGAGAATGGATTGAAGGGTGGAGAAGTTGGAGATAGGAAGACCTACCATCAAGCTATCAATAATCAACATCATGAGGTGAGGAGGGCCAGTTTTTTCATGGACGATAATCTGCTTTATAATCCAAAAGGCTGAGGTTGGGGGATCTCTTGAGTTCAGGAGTTCTGACCTGGAGTGGGCTAAATCCATCAGGTATCTGTATTAACTATGGCATAAATTTGATGAGGCCCTTCCCCAATATATGGGGTCCTAGATTATCTAAAGAGAAGGTCAGGTAGGAAACAGTAGGGCAAAGCTTCAATGCTAATCAGATTGTCTTGTCTTTATAGCCTGGGTTAAATAGGGAGATATAGTCTTTAAAATAAGTGATAACCACTTTTTAAATGTCAAAAGATATGTATGATGAGGCAGTTCGGTGGGATAGTACTTAGAGCTCTGACTCTGGAATCAGGAAGACTTGAGTTCAAATTCAACCTCAGATAACTTGACATACTTTTGTATGTGTGAGTTTCGGCAAGTCACTTGACCCTGATTACCTTTCCAAAAAAATCAAAACAGATGTGCATGATAGTAGTTGCATTCATATTATGAAAATGCTACAATTCAGGACTTGATTTATTATTTTTTAATTGTTTAAACTTAAGAAAGTTATGGAGAAAATGTCAATAACGCAAATTAAATTTAAAGATTCCCACTCCCTACCCCCTTCCTCTACACTCCGGAGCTGGCTATTAAATATTTATTAGCATATCACTGATAAAGAGAACCAATGAAAGGTTGGAAAGGCAGGGTGGCAGAAGACTGTGAAGGGCCTTGAATGATATAAAAGGAGTTGGAGTTTAGACAAAAGGATAGCTACTTATGATTTCTGAGTAGATATGTGAAATGACCAGACCATGATAGCATATTACACCTGTAAGAAACTTAGAGATCATCTAATCTAACCATTTTTACTTTATAGATGAAGAAGTTCAAGTAAGTTTATACTAATTTACAATATGTATAATGAAAACTGATGAAGAATCAATGCATCTGCTCATTTAATAGCTTAGCTATAAATATAATAGCATTTTTACATGGGTAACTAATTAATGACATTATCCTAGTATATTGCTAACTGTAGAAAAAATAAGGGTCTTCAAATGAACCCAAAAGAAAATAGGAGCTTCCCTTTATACCCTCTATAAAACGACTACTTCTATTTTAGAGAAAGAATGATTTGTTAATTATGACTGATTCTGAAATAAACTCCTGCCTTGACTCTTGGTTCCCTGCTGTGATCATTGGATTAAGCCTTTTAATTTACAAAAAAATGTAAACAGAAAGCAAGTTTTGTCTGAAGTTAAATTGCTTCAAAGAAAAATAAATCCGAAGTCCAAAACAAGGCTTTTATTAAAAATTGGGTGCTTCCCTGAGATTTTCTATTTTGCTATTTAAAAAACAAAACAAAACAAAACAAAACAAAATGACTCTTTACTAAAAAAAGAAAAAAGAAGAATTAGTTGGTACTCATTGTTAACTTTTTAGATTACCAGGATATCTGTGGTTTTTTTTTTTTTTTTTTTTTACCTTACCTTTCTCTTAAAACATTTTTGAGAGACTATTTTCTTCTGCTCTTTCAGCCAAATAGTTTCACAGATTTAGACTGAAAGGGAGTTCAGCTTCAGAAAGGGCAATACATTTTTTTAGTTACCCAATGTAACAACAATGTTAGGAATATTTTGGGGGAACTAAATGGGTAAAAAACCCAATATATAAATAAGTGTGTGTATGTACACACACACACATATGTATTTTACAATAAATTCATAATAATTATTGAGTAAACAAAGAAACATATTCAAATTGGCCTTATCGCTCTCCACATGTAGCACACATACGAGTCATACATTTTTTATCAAACCAGAAATGGCATAAGGATTTTGATGTTTAAGTAAGTTTCATTTTACTTTGTTTCATCAAATTTTTATTAAGTGCATACTATCATATTGTTTGTTAAGTGCATATTGTAATAATTGGGACTATAAAGATAAAATTTTCCATTTATAGACTATTATGATTGAGCAGCATAGTAAAGTCTAAGGATTCTGGTACCACCTTTGAGGAACATGTTCCTCAATGTGTGACCCTGGGAAAATGACTGACTATCTCAGCTCCCAAGCAATTTTCTAAAACTGTAAATTGCAAAACGATTGCAGATCTGAATTAGTTAGAAGTTTCTCCACTGGAAGGTTTTTATATCAGGTCAGGACCTAAAGAACAACAAGGACAAAAGTTTCAGTAAGATATTAGATGGACATGAAGCAGCTAGGTGGCAGTGAATGGAGCACCAGCCCTGAAGTCAAGAGGACTTGAGTTCAAATATGACCTCAGACACCTAACACCTCCTATCTGTGTGACCATTGCCTCAGCAAAAAAAAAAAAGATATTAGATGGCCTAAATCTTACCCAAATATTCTGAAACTCAAATCCTGCCAATTATAGGTAGTGAGATAATTTCTACCTTATCTTTCGATATAAATAAATCTGGAGAATGAGACACACCCCTAAAGGGGTGGGGCTGAAAACTCCTCTTGATAAGTAAGGTCCTTCTTCTCTAAAGGCTGCCAGGCATTAAATTTTTCCTATATCTGGAGGACCCTCAATTTTTTTCTTTAGAATTTATTTGTTTCCTTCAATTCTGAAAGCCTTTGGGCAATTCCCATAGTGGTCTACTCTTGGAACTTTTACTGGAACTCTTGGATGGGTATTAGTATCTTTAGAAAGCAACTTATAACAATGTCCTCTTTGTACCCTCTTATGTCATCTTTATCAACTTGTTGTTGTTGTTTTAAGAGAAAGAATTTGGTACAAAGCTCTCTAGATTTGTTTAGGGAATCAAGCCTGTGTAGCATAACACAATGTGTACCACATCTTGCTATACCCTCAACTCTCTTCAGTCCTTGAAGTATAAGGGTCAACTATTTTTTCCTTGGTCATTATGCTCTATAAAGCTGTATAGCATAAGGCACTCCTAGTAGTTAAGTTCAGATATCTCAGATGAAATTTCTCCCACTTAGAACAGCCTCATGCTTTCCTAAAATACAGATTACTTTTTCCCTTATATTTAGAAACATTAAAGCAAAATGTAAGCTCTTTGAGTGCAAGTTTGGTTTGAGAACAAGAATAGCAACATATCTTGCAAATTTGTAGCTGCCTAATACATTTTGCAGGATCCATCAGTTTGGAATTTTAAAAAATAATTTAGACATGGATTCTGTTGATATTTATCTTTAGGCTACAGGGAGAACAATTTCAGGAAGTTTTTTAAGTATATGAGAACAAACTATCAAGTACTTTAAATTTTTTACTATTAACAATTGAGGGGGTAACTATAAATTATTCTTATCAGTTCATTTGGATAGTCTCCCAAGGCCTTCTGTTTTAAAAATCTGGACCTTTTATTTTGTTGGCTAATGGAACTCCCAAAAAGGAATCTCAGGGGGAATCTAGGGATGGTAGAAAAAACTTAATTTTCAGGCCTAAGTGCTTTTGACTTAGTATGAGATCTCTTCTGAGTACTTTGTAATTTATAGTTTTTACCTGGGTCATATATTTATCAGACAGGGTACTTCCTGGTTCTGTGATCAAATTCTATCCACTACTTTTATGCTGCCAAAAAATACTTAGCCATATGTAATTGAAAGCAATAAAAGTGGATACTTAATACTTCCAGGAGATATAATTTCCTAGGTGTGGGAATTCCCTTCATGAAAGGAGATTGAAATCTTTTTTATTTAGGCAGGTGGTTTTTGAGACCTACTATGGTCACAAAAGTTCACTCACTACAGTTATTGGAGTGTTAAACCACATAGTCTATCACTGGCTAAGACACAAAGCCATTCCAGCTTGGATTGTTTTGTCTGAATCTGTGTTCCATTGGCATAGCCTCTGAGAATCTAAGTTCATTTCTACTACAAAAAGTGGTATCTGAACAGGCCTTTGGTAGAGGAAAAAAACAAGAACCCTACAATTCTTTGAAAAAACAATCTACAACTCATGGACAATTAAAATGAACCTTTTTCTGAATTAATACAAATTAGGGAGGTTTCTTTAAATTATTTTTTTTTCATCTTTAGGCAAAGAGAATAAAATACAAATATACTGATTGTTACTGTCCAATTTTACAAGCTAAATATAATGGGCATAGTTTTATACAGAAAATGACTAGATTCTTCTGGTGACTCAAAGTTCTTACTTGAGTTATGAAAGTTCCATATGAAACACAAGTCTGTCTTACCACTTGTGGCCATTAAGACCTATAATAATACCAGCATGCCATAAATTAAAGGTAGAAACTAATTAAATGTTTAATCTTGATCTTGTGATTGAAACAGTTAAGAACTTTAAGTAGTTTCACTGTTACTCAATATTTATTTCAATGTCTATGCAGGTAATTTTACAAACTAGTGATTTAGAGGAATGACTGATTCATACTATTGCTTTTTATACTTAACTAAAGGATTTAGACTTGAAAACCCATTCATTTGAACAAAACAAAGTTGAATAGCACTGAAAAAATAACAGTTATTTTTAAAATCCCAGTTTGAGAATATGCATTTCCCAAACACCATGGTTTAAACTAGCCACTCCTGAGATCTTCAGATTGGGAGTGCACAGATGGCTATCAGAAACTATGGGTGGAAGGCTCTTTCAGTGCTGCCTCATTATTTCTGTAATGGGACAATCTAACAAAGTATCAGTTTTATTTGGTTTTGCTTTTTTAAATAGCATTTTAATTTTAAAATGTCACTATAATAATTGTAAAACTTGGCATCTATCAGAATTAAGTTGATAAAGGGTGCTTTCGTTATGGATCAAGTCCAGTTCTTTTCTCTATTATCTTTTATTTTTTCCAACTTCATTGGGAACTTTTTTTTTTTTTATACTGAGAAATGTTGTCAAATTAATTTCGAAGGTGAGAGAATTAACTTTCATGTCCACCAAACAGTCCCATATTAAAACATTATATGGCATAGATTTCTATTTTTAAAAAAAGATATCCAGATATATCTTTCTCTGTGAGCTATTAAGATTATTGGTAAAAGAAGCAGTGAGGATATAGAAGTAAATGAAAAAAAATCACGAATTTAATTTAAAAAAAACTTTCTAAGTGCAAAATTCCTAAGAGTTTTTTTTTTTTTTCAAGATGGTAGAAACTTTCAAGGCAGATAATTCTTTTATATCTGGAAGATCTTTCTCTGCATTTTTCTATTGGGCTTAGAATTTCCCATAGCTCTTTCGTCTCAGCTGTTGAGGCAGGTCCTTGACATTCTGCCTAATTGAAGAAACAAATTTGATTTCATGGGGAGAGACTGGGGAAAGGGGAACCTGTAACAATATTGGAAAGGTCACAGGACACTCAAGTACACGGGTTTCAGGCAGCTTGGGGAAAAGGCTTTGGTTAAAAGCTGGGATAGAGGGAAGAAAGGTCAAGACTGCTTGCTACTAAATGACTAGCAGCAGAGTCCTCCTGCCTCGCCCTACTTCCGCAGGGCCAGTCTCCACCTCCTGCTCTCTCTCTGGCTAGGTACTCTCCCTTCCCACCTGTTGGGCTCCGGGGCTGGTAGAACTGCCTCGGTGACTCCCCTGGTGGTGGGAATGGGAACGCTTCGCCTTGCAGTCGCTCTGGTTTAAAGATTTCCCCCCACTAGACCCCGAAAGGCAAGAAACCCTGGGGGGAAGGAAATTCCTCCTCGGTACGCACCCACCCGTGCCTTGGCTCGCCCTACTCTTTTCTCTCTCTTGCTCCCTCCCTCTTACATTCCCTCAGCTGTCCGGGAGGCACCCGCAGCTAGAAGAGTTGGCGGCGACTTGCTGTGTTCCTAGCTAGGGGCATGGGACAGGGTGGGTGAATCCGGGAGAGGGAAGGCGCGCTCACTGCGCCCATCCAGTCTCTGGGGGAGGTCATCTTGGAGGGGGCGGGAAGGGGATCGCCCTGGAGAAAAAAAGCTGAGGATTTCCCTTTCTTGTCAAGTCTGGGCTCGAGAGCCCAAATTGCAGCCGCGGTGGGGGCGGTAGGAGGGAAGGGAGACTGGGAGACCGAGCTTGGGGAAAGAACAGGGCAACTTCTGTCTCCCTTTGAAAGGGCGGCGGGAGCTTTGGGAGAAAGGGACAGGGCAGATTGCTAATTTGACCTCACTTCCTTTCCTCTCTCCTTTCTCCTCTTTTTGGAAAGAGAAAAGTTTTATAGATTTATTTTGCAAGGTGGTGGTGGACTTAAATCATTCTAGCTAAGCTCGCTGGAGCAAGGGGTGTGCATTCATTGCTAATGCAGCAGCTGCAGCTCCTGGTGCTGCTCACGTCGCAGTCCCCTCCTCCCAACCCCGGCAGCTCGGGGCAGCTAGTCTCCCTGTGCGCCGCCAAATGGCTACAGTGTAAACCCCACGGGGTGGGAGGCGCAGCGCCGCCTTTCGTTACTGCTCGCTCCAGTCTGGGGGAAAAACCTGCCTCTAGTTGCCACTATCGCTCCATGGTGCCCGGACTGTGGGAGCTGGCTTTCCCCACAGGTGAAAAGATAGAAAAAGAAAGGGGAAGCGGTGGGTGGATGGCTCTCCGGGTGCCCATGCCCGTTTGCGCGTAAACATCGGGGCAAACCTCCCGGGCTGCTTTGATCCAGCTTGGATTTCCCACTCCACGCAGCAGCTTGCAGAGTTGGAAGTGGAGCGAGCGCCACCAGCAGCGGGACGATGGACGGCCGAGCCCGAAGAGCCGAGGAACCCCCGGCGGCAGCACCCCAGCCTCCTCCCGCCTCCTCCGGGTAAGCCCCAACCGACCCACCCGGCTCAGGGAAGAAACGCAACTGGAGAAGGGCGAGTTCAGCAAGGCCTAACTAAACCCGTTTACCTGCCTAGGCTAACGATTGCCCTGCCAGCTGTGCCAGGGTGAGTCACCGGCCAGCCAAAGGACCGACCCAGAGAAGGCTTTCTTTTTTTTTTTTTTTTTTTCTTTCTTTCTTTCTTTCTTTTTTTTTTCTTTTTCTTTTTTTTTCTTCTCTCGGTCTCTCTGGATTCTGGCTGGTGGTGGTAGTTTTGTAGCTTTTCTTTGTTTTAAACTGGAGCTGCGCTGGTAATTTGAAGCTCGGTTGAATGCCAGGGATTGGGACTGAGGAGTCCGGCGGGTGTAAAAATCAACAAAGAGCCCTTGTCGGGGCTCTGGAGGAACATCGGGCAATACCTGTAAGCGAACTCCCGGGAAAAAAAGTTTCCTTGGCAGAGCCGAGGGGCTGAGGGAGGAGATCTGTGTCAAGGTGACTCTGGGTGGGGAGAAGGGACTTGGAGGCAGCATTTGGAGGGCTAGGGAATGTTAGCTGTCAGATCACTTGACAGCTGAGGATTGTTGGGTGTGCGTGTGTGGGGGCAGCTTGCTGCTTGTCTTGGGAAAGGTGCAGTGATTTGGGGTTGGGGTGTGGGTGAGTGTGGCGTGCCAATCGTCCTTCTGTGCCAGCTTGCTCTCGATGAAGGCTCTCTCTTTGGAGCCAGAGGAGTGAAAAATCAAACGGAAAATACCTATAGTTTTCTTTGTATCCACGTGTGCTTAAAAAAGAGATGGAAAGGGGACAGACATCACATGATGAGTTAATATTAAGGGAAGAATGTTTTCCTACCAGATATGCAAATGATGACCGTTCTTAGTACTTGTGTAAACAGATCAGAGAACAGGTAGTTCTTCTAGAGATGGCAAGAACTTTAAAATAATTTAAGGTTTTAGTAACTACTAAGTTGGAGAACATTAGTTGGGTTCCTGAAATCGAATACTACCTGTACCTAGTGCAGTGCTTCTTAAAAGGGTTTTTCCTCTTTCCTCACATCTCCCTTCACCTCAGTATTTTTCCCCTCTTTTGTCACTAGTCTGTTGCACAGAATGCCTAAAGGAGAGTGGGAAGATGGTGAAAATAAGAAAGTTAAGGAAAATTTATAGTATGAGTCTGGTGAATGAAAGTTGTAGTTTTTCCTTCTAATTTAATGGATGCACAAGTCATTTTTTCCCTGGAACATGACAGGAGTTTCCTTAGAAGCAAGTCACAGCATGTTTATTCATCACACTGGCCATGTGAACATTGGCAGTTGAATAGGGGAAACATGGAAATTTTTCAAAACAATATGACTAATCTGAAAGATATTTAGTATGATGCTTACATTGAGGAAATATGTAGTATGCGAATTAATTCTTTCATTTTGTTCCAGATAACTGCCAGATTTTCCAATAGTTGCACTTTTCAGTTTATTCCTTTTTCTCCTCCCATTTTTCTGTTCACTTCACCATGTGTCTGCTAAGATGGAAGGCCTAGACAGGAACTTATGAAGATGAACCAGAATAAGTTCCTGACTCTTGGGAGTTTACAGTCCAGTTGGGAGGTAAAATGTAGACAAATAATTATAATACAAAGAAGAGAATAAGTTCCATAGAAGTAATAATAACAGCCAGCATTTAGTGCAAAACAAAACACAAACTTTAGTAACAGCAAAACATTGTAGCATATATTGTTTCTCACCTTTACATCCTGTCCTGCCTTGCCTCTATGAATTTACAGACTATTCCTCATATCTGTAATAGTCTTTTCCTACATCTGTTTATGGCTTCTTCCCAGAATGATTGTTTAACCTTTGCAGAATTGCCCCTCTTTTGCTTCCCACACTCAGTAATACTAATTCGAATCTCAAAAATTCTGGCCTCATTTGCTAATTTAAAATTATTTATCTTCTTTCAATTCTTCCAGTTGTAAATTCTTTGAAGTCAGGGAACATTTTAAAAATCTTTTTATCTCTAACATCTAACATATTATCTTCAGTCTAGTGGGCACTTTAAAAAGGTGTGCTGTTAGGGGCAGCTAAATGGCGCAATGGAAATCAGGAGGATCTGAGTTCAAATGTGACCTCAGACACTTAACATGCTCCAGCTGTGTGACCCTGGGCAAGTCACTTAACCCCAATCGCATCATTTAACCCCAATTGCCTCCATACACACAAAAAAAGAAAATAAAAGAAAAAAATTGTGTGCTGTTGAATTATACTAGTAGTAGTTATATATCAGTTTACAAAACATTTTTCATACCATAACAGTTACTGTAGATAATCAAGTATTCATATTCATTCTTATAGAGAAGAGATTTGAGGTTTAGAAAATTAAAATGATTTGTCCAGAATCATACAGCTACCAGGAATGAAAAAAAAATTATTGAGCACATTTCATGTGCCAGGCACTATGTTAAGCAGATTATTCAGTATTTAGGGAAACTGAGACAATGGTTCAATGACTTATCCAGGGTTTCACAGCTTGTAAATGTCTGAAGCCAGAGTTGAACTCAGTTCTTCCTGACTACAGGTTCAGTAACATCCACTGGCCATTTAGCTACCTACTAAGTAGTAGAGCCAAATCTAATGGTCTTTCCTATGTACTAGAGTGGCTAGTATATACTAACTGATGAGGGGAGGAAGCAAAGGGAGGAGAAATTACTTTTATTGTTTAAGGTTTAGCATTCCTGCAGATCCTGTAATGACAGAATTTTGGCAGAAATGGGTCATTTCATGTGCTGATAATAAAAAGTACAGAGGACAGAATGCACAAGTAGTCCAGTTTGGTTGGAGAATAGAATCTCTGGATATAAAGACTTTAAAAAGTATACTAAAGGCCTCACCAGACTGAATATAAACATAGAAAAATGGCTTGACGTATTATATATGTATCAGGAGTAGAGGAAACAAGGTAAATATTATGTAATTATGCTAGGTTAATGAAGAAAGTTTTAGTTTATGGTTGTAATTACGCCTAAGGCTTGCTTATTAGCAGCTAGAGTAAAGTTAACTGTTTAAATTCTCCAAAACTTCAATACTTTTATTATATGAAACCTAACGGTATATTGACTGATTTGGTAACCTAGAAGTGAATTATCATAAATCCTTTTATATATTTGTTTCCATTTTATTCTTTTCACAGAGCAAATCCTTTTTTTGAAGATTAGAAGAAAGGTGCTAGATAACAATTCCCTAAATTATATTTTTTTCAGAATAGGGAATTGTGCTTCATTTTGCTAACTGATTGCCTGATGTTGCTCAAGCCCCCAATTTACTTCTTAATTATTATGGTGCCATTAATTCCTTAGAAGAAGAGCTTATTCCTGAAATCACCTTCCATACCCCTTTTATCTCTAATAATGGTTTTGTTTTTGCTTTACACCTAATCAGTTGTGCTTTTTTGGGGGAGGGGATACTTTCTTTGTAAAAAAAAAGATTAAAAATTTCTTACCTTAGAAGAAATGTATTTCCTCTAGAATTAAGAGTCTCTAAATTTCTAAATTAGTTAAAAAAAAAAACCCTGTAATTACATTAAAGTTATGAAACTGAAAAAACTTAGAAAATTTTTACTTCTTGTCTTACCTTGAATTAGGCAGCAGGACTCCTTTATCTGCCCAGTCAGTGCTTTACTAGTAGTCCTGAGGATACTAAGTTCTGATTTATTAGATGTCATTAATTGAGATAGTGATGAAGCTTTAAAAAGAAGGTTGGACAATAACCTAGTCACTCTTTCCATTGGAGAACTATAGCATACCCTCTAATTGCTATCTTATTTTATTTCTTAAGAGTACACTAAATGTGTAAAGAATACTTTTATTTCTGCAAGAATAGCAGCTTAAAATGTTTCTGTTTGATTTCAATCAAATAAAGCACTTATTTAGCTCTTAATATATGCAAGACACAGTGCTAAGGATTGAAATCAAGGGACAAAAATGAAATAGGATCTAAAATAATTGTTTGTTTTTAATGTAGAATATTTTTTCAATTATTATCTTTGGGGATTTAAATTAATTTAGTGGGTTTTTAAAAGAAGCTTGGATTATCAACTGAAGTTTTCTTTAAAGTAAAACTGGACTTCATGTCATGATATTAAGGTCATATTTGTAATATATTTTTTTTAAAGTAGGAATTTGGGTTACCAGAAAGGATTGAATTAAATTGTTAATGTAATTCTCACAAACTTCCCACTTGTAAAATGAGGTCGTAGGAAAAATTGTGCAATCCATAAAGCATAACATTTGAATTAGTTATTTCCTCTGAATGAGTTATGGAATAATTGAATAACAGTGTTATGGCTTTTCTTATGTTTGTAGCACCAGGTGTGGTTGATAATGCTATTTCCTATGCTAATCTGGAAAACAGCCTCATTCAAATAAATGTTTTATTTAGAGAGTCATCAGAATCTGTTGAACCCCATTATAGGTTGAATAGTCTCTAGTGGGTCCTCTCGATACCTGTATGTTCTTTGCTCTCAGAAAGAAAATGAGCTATGTCAGGAAAGGATAAATGAATAACATTATTCAAGAGAAGAAAGTGGCTTAGAAGAATGCTTAATATTGTACATATTCTTAAAGTGCACATGTGCCTTGCTTAATTAAGATATGACCAAACATATAAGCAATAAATATTGTGGAGTGATAAATGAATGAATGAAAAGCATTTTTTTTTTTTAGTGTTCAATATGTGCTAAATGCTGGGGAGACAGAGTAAAGACAGCTCCTGCTCTCAAAGGAGCTCAAATTCTAATAGTAAAAGAGAATATATATGGGAGGTTTCACCTGCAGGAGAGATAGAAAAGCCCTGTGATTCCTAGCAAGGCAGTTTAGAATATATCTTCTTTAATGCCATTTTCCATTTATTAAAAACATTTCTGATGTTGAACCATTGGGTGGTAAAAACTTTTTTATCAAGGTCTTCAGTTATGGTTACTAAGAAGGGAGAGGTTGCAGAACCTGCAAAGATAGTTTGCCAGGTGGGCTCTACAGGAGTTGCTTTACAAAAGAGTTCATTTTATGAAATAATTTGTCTAGTTCTTTTAAATGTTGAGTTATTTGGATTTTAAAATGCATTAAAATAATCAAAAGATCAAAAGAAAGATTTATATACATGTTCAGTATACATAACTTACATAAAGTAAGACATACCTCTGTATGGAGGACTTATATAGAAATCTTTAAGGAGGGATAACCTCTAGTCTAGCAAACTGGAGAGGTAAGAGTCACTTTTACTTAATGGCAAGGAATGGACTAGCTGAGCTTTCAAGATATACTGAATATATTCACTGAAAATTTTAAATAATTTTGTGTTATTTTTTGTGAGTTCTAGAAAGTAGCCAAAGATGTATTTTTGTTGTTACTATTGGACTTTGCTGTGACTTTTTTTGTGGAATTTTTTCTCCATCTGTTATACTTAAAAAAAAAAAAAAAAACTTTCAGGGTGGGAGAGAAAAGTTTCCCATGATTAATTCCCAAGGGTCAAATGTCTACAGTCTTATATAAGGACTTATCTAAGGGAAATTAATCCCTTGATAGACTACCAAAAATGAATATGGTTATTTTGGTAACATTAAAAAAATGCAGGTTGAGTTTTATTGCTTTCCATTTCAGTCAGAGTAAGTACATGGTGTTAGGTTTGTAAATTTTAAAACTGGATGAACAAATCCTTATTGTTTTCTAGACAAGAATGTACTATGTAGCTGAGGGTTTTTTTTTTTTTTGACACCCAACAGTAAGTATTTAATTTTTATTTTTACTGTAAGACAAATAGAACATTAATTTAAAAGTGCTGTTAGAGCTAAAGAGAGTTTAAAAAATCAGAATTAGAATCTTTAACAGTTAGAAAACGTTTAGTTCATCAACAAGCATCTATTAAACACTTGCTATATGCCAGACATTCTATTAGGGGCTGAAGATATAAACACAAAAGACAAAAGATATTTTTATAATGCCAGACAGCATTACTTAACTTTATAGGTGTAGATCATCATATTTGAGTGTCTGCTGTGGACCAGTAAATGTACTAAATGATGTAAGCTATAGGTTTGCCAATTCTCACTTGACCAATTAATTCTGTGGCCCTACTTAAAGGTTCAGAGAGATATCTTATTTAGTTTTGATTGAGTGATAGTTTCTTAACTTTCCATCCCACAATAATAACAGAGGGTCTATTAAAGGAAGTATGAATCCAAGAGGTACCCTCTTTGCCCACTTTATTAATCTCTAGTTCCTTGAAATTTAATTTTAACAATTCTGAATATAATTTAACAATCCAATACATAATTATTAAACACCAACCATTTATGTTCTGGATAAATTGGAACATTGATTCTTTGTGTTATGAATAATAGCTACTATTTACATAGAGCTTTAAGGTTTGTGGAATACTTTACACATCATATTTGGTCTATACAAAACTCTAAGAAGATAGGTGCTCTTATTCATTTTGCAGATAAGGAAACTGAGGCTCACAAATATGAATTATCTTCCCCAGGATCACATAGAGAATATCTTTATCAGAATTTGAACCCAGATCTTTCTAACCCTGAATCTAGCCTTCTATCCACTGTAGAGCTACATAGAGTGGATCTATATTTATAGTCTAGCCAATAAAATATTTATTTTTCATGAGAACACTGTATGAATAAGGAGAGCAGTGTTGGTGTTGATAAGTGTGGATATTGTGGTGTACTTTTTGTATTCTACCATATATATATATATATATCACAAATTGATTATATAACATTTATAATTTGATCTCTTCCCTTTTCCCATTCCTTTTACCCTCTTCCTACTACTTAGTTCTGAAGTAAATAGAAATGAGATAAATGCAAGGCAAGTAATAGTGACAGCAGCAGTTTAAGCCATTTTCTCCTCCCCCCAAGTATTTATTATTTGAAATGAATTAATTTCTTAGCTGGTATAAAAGATACGATTATTGTCCCTGAGTTCCTATTCTTTATGTAAGTATTCTTCAGCAGCTGATAGCAAAGTGACTTATGGCTTATTCTGGCTCAAAACTGAATATCTAAGATTCTCTGGATTTTACTTTTCTCATATGTAGCTTAGATAGTTGAAGAAGCCTGATGTGCAGCATTATCCTGCCATATCATAGAAGTGCTCACCTATTTTTCCTCCTTGAGCTCTCTCCTTCCATTCCCCACTCCAGCTTCATTTTCTGCCCAGAAAGATACTTGTAGAACCTTTCAAAGGATCTTGGGCTATTTCTTCTCTTCATGTCTATTTGGCCTGCTTACCTCATAAATCCTAGGACTCCTCCCTGCTTAGCATTTTCTACTAGCTCTCTACATGTTTCCTGGGCCAAGACACTGGAGGAAGTTAGGTGCTACCCAGTTGCCATTCTTCCCTTGTTTCTTGGACTGGCTTTATTTATTCTACATCTTTCCTGGCATTGTCATTTAACCTTTACCTTATCGAGAATATGTCGGGTGGGCCAATACATGCTAAATACCCCTTTTGGCTGAAAGACAACTTCCTAAGCAAAGCTTTGATTATTCTACTCCTTTCCTTCCTTGGTGACACTTAAAAAAACCCAACCTGTGCCTATATTTATTGGCATATTTATATCCCTTTTGATACATATGTAGAATTTTCTTTTTTCTTTTTTAAGCATCCCTTCCTAAAAATAAGTTGAATACTTTTAGTTAGGAAAAAAAATAAATTTGCTTACTTCCATTAAAGCCAGTCTTAGAAAAACAGAAAAATTTCTATAGACAGCTGTTATTTCAGATGGAAAGAAACTGGCTTCACATGAATCACTTTCCCCTTCTGTGTCTATTTTTCCTTCTACCATTTTAATCAGAGAGAAAGTAAACTTGTTTCCTATCCTTTTTATCAGAGATTATAACCTTTAATCAGAGATTATAACCAGTAGTAAAAAGGTACTAAATTTGAAACCAGAGGGCCCAAGTTTAAATTCAGATTAGTATGTATTTCCCAATCCATAAAATTATTGGGATGGAACTACATAAGATTATTTCCATGTCTAAATAGAGGATGCTAATTTTTTTTTTATATTAGTCCCTTTTTTATGTTGTCAGTATTTTAGCTGGGAGTCTGTGGTAAAATAGATAAGAACACAGTCCATAGTAAAAATGACTAGACTTTCAACAATTGACCAAGACACTTATTCGAGATGTGATTCTGAGCATGTCCCTTCACTTCTCTAGACATAATTTGCCTCATTTTAAAAGTGGGTAAAGTTTGGAGTTAGATAATCTGGGTTAAAATTCCACATGTGGTACATACTGTATGTGTAGCCTTGAATAAGACATTTAACTCCTGAGGTTATTTGTAGAAGTGATTGGATTGAGGGACCACTTAAGGCTTTAATTAGTGAACCGTTGGTTGATAGTTATTATGGGGAAAGTGAGCATTCAACTATAAATCTTGTTTGTGTTCTTAAAAAGGACCTTGATATCAGGAAAATGATAACATTGGAGAAATGTTTGTTGAGTTTTTAAAATAAATTCTATAATATAAATTCAGTTGCCATGTATTTATGATTATAAATGGATATATATATATATACAGTTATATGCATATACCTACACATATTATTTTTACATGTCTTTCCATAATGAAAAACCGTGTGTGTGTGTGTGTGTGTGTGTGTGTGTGTGTGTGTGTGTGTGTTTTTTTCTGGTGTGAACAGTATTTAACATATTTGAACAAAATTTAGAACATTTACCAGATTAGTGGTTTTCTGGAAAATTTTCCACTCTGATAAAATTGGTATAAAGTGCCAATCTGATCTGTAATCTATATCAAGTTACTACAAAGCTTCATCAAAGTGTGATTTGATCCAAACAAAATGGAACAGATATTCAGCAGTTCAGTCATGGTTAGAATTGTGTTGTAATTAGACAAAACTTTATTTGGCATATAAAATAATCCAGCTTCTGTATTCCTGTTTCTGATTAAATTTGTTTATACTGAAATTTAGAAATCCCAAATTTATTTCAAGTCACGTAAACAAGAATTTATTAAGTACCTACTCTGTTCCCGATACTATACTAAGGAATGGGGATGCAAAGGAAAAAACAAACAAACAATCTAATTCAAAACAGTCTTTGCTCTTAAGTAGTTTACAGTCTAATGGAAGAGACTTGCACATAACCATGTACAAAAAGTTATACATAGTATATATTGGAAATCTCAGATGGAAGATGCTAGTACTAAGGGGGACAAAGATCAGAATATTTAAATAGATTAAAATTTACTCCGTTATACATAGTAGATATACATTGTATATTTGCAACTAAGGAATGTATGAATTTTCCATTTTCATGGATATTAAATATACGTATAAACAGATGGTGAAGTAGGACTTGAGTATAAATCTTGCTTTAGACACTAGTTGTAAGACCAATTTTATGTGTGAAATAGGGATAAGATCACCTACCTCATAGGGATTGTTATGAGTCAAGTGAAACCAATATAGCCATTTGCAAACCTTAATGTGCTATAATGCTGTTGTTCAGTCATTTCAATTGTGTCCAACTCTCATTTGAAGTTTTCTTGGCAAAGATATTGGAATGGTTTGCCATTTCTTTTTCTAAGTGATTTTTTTTTTTTTTTTCACAGATGAGAACACTCAGGCAAACAGGGTTAAGTGACTTGCCCAAGTCATAACTATTAAGTATCTGAGACTGGATTTAAATTCAGATCTTTCCGACCTCAGGCTTGGCATTCTATTCACTGCACCACCTAGCTGCTCTCAAAGCTAGTAAATGTTAGCAATTATTATCATTATCATCTTTATAAAGTAATAACTAGTACAGTTATCTGAAAGCACCTAGTGAAACTGTACTGTAATTATGGATTATTATTCTAAATCATGCTGTTGTTTTTTCCCTACTTTTTAAATGGATAAAATTGTATTTTTTCATGATGCAGAGAAAATTTTTGCTATCTAGCCTTCTAAATGTTTCGGTTTTTGAAATGGCTTTGAACCCAAGGCATCAAATCAAAGATTTATAAGAAAAGATATGGGAAATAGGGTAAATAAGAAGGGAGACAAATATATTTTAATTAAAATATTATAATATATAGGGAGAAAAAGAAAGAGAGAAGAGGGCAATAATAATTCCAAAATACTTTTTTAAAAAGTGGCAATAGGAGCAAAGAATTAGAAGTTGTTGGTTGAATAGCTGATACACGAACAATGGAGAAAAGAGATAGATTTAATCTATCCTCGAACTTTTTAAATAGGGGGTCAGTTCACTGTTCCTCAGACTGTTGGAGGGCCGGACTATAGTAAAAACAAAAACTTTGTTTTGTGAGCCTTTAAATAAAGAAATTTCATAGCCCTGGGTGAGGGGGATAATTGTCCTCAGCGCCGCATCTGGCCCGAGGGCGGTAGTTTGAGGACCCATAGAAGATAAACTGGATGAATGTTTGCTTACTCTATAAAGATAGATCGCAACTTCTATCTCAATACAGTTTGGTAGTTGCATAGGAGTAATACTAGTTGGTAAGGTATATAGAGGTGAGGTAAATTAGATGCTTAAGGACATTTTCCACACTTTTTTTTTTCAATGAATATCAACAAATGGTTCATAAATATACTGTGTATAAAAGAGGCCGTGTAGTGTAGTATTTAGAGACAGCTTTGGTTTCAGTCTGATTTTACTTCTGAGAGAGGCTGAAGTAGCCCAAGCAATTCTGAATAGACTCTTGAAATTACAGATGAGTATGAGTTGCTGGTCTGAAGAGGGAATTTCCATCCTGGGAGTTCCCTACAATATATTGGTGAAATCAAAAGTCTGAACAAAAAGCAATGCAAAACAATCAAAACCTCAATGTGCAAGGAGACATGGATTGCAAGGTGTGTTGGTGGAGTGGGTTCTTATAGTTTGCCCTAAGTGCCCCAAAATTCTAATTATAAATCTGTATTTTGTAATTGTTCTATGGAGAATGTTGGTACAGCATTTGTCTAAATATATAAAAACTATTTTGATAAGAAAAACTATGGAAGTGTAAGGATAATTACAACCCCCCCCCAAAAAAAAAGCCCTTCAGTTTTTAATTGACCATATTCAGTTGTATCTTTTCCTCTTATTTCCCCATTCCCTTTCCATTGATTGTTTCATTTTTAGGTTAATGTTTAAGCAGGGTTAGTCCTTAGATATGACTTGCTAATGCAATACCAGTTTATTGCTCCAGCACTGTCAATATTCATTTGGTATGGATGGATTTTTTTGTTGTTCCTCCTCAATAGCATGTAGTATAAGTAACAATTTGTCATGATCAGTGCTACTCTTAAGCTTGGAAAGTAAGGAGAGAGACAGAGACAGACACAAAAAGAGACAGGGACAGAGAGAAAGAGAAAGAGAAAAAGAAAAAGAAATTAAGGGGAGATGAGGAGGGAAAGAATGCCAACCTTCTCTGATTATCTTAGTCAGTTTACTCTGTAATTTAACCCTTTGACAGGGAAAGTAGTACATTCCATTGATGCTTTTAAAATTCTAGTGACCTTTGATTGTGCATCCCCTCCACCCCCCAAACAAACAGATAAAAACTATGGGAAAAATTTCTTGATTTTTTTTTTTATTTTCAAAAGAGAAAGGGAAACATGGGATTATGTTGAAACTTCCATTTTTTCATTTCTGATCTAAACATATTGTTATTTTATATTCTGTGTATCACACACACATACATAAATGTAATTTTTTTCTTTTCTGAGAGTTTCTTTGATGTACTTAATACTTCAAACAAAAGGATGAAAATGTGTCAGAATTTCCATGGTGTTCTGAAGAGGACCAACATTGTAACAGCTTTTCTTTCTGCATTAATAGATATTTTGATGTTATAGTAATAATGATGTAAAATAATGATTATGTTTAGGATTGAAGTGAGAAAAGGGGAGAAATGAACACAATCAGCAGGAAAAAATCATGGTATTAGATTAATTCAAGGCCTCTTCCCAAACATAAGAGCAGGACATCTTTAAAGCTTTCATGCCTTCAGTTTGAGATGCATTCTCTCTGCCACCAAGTTTTGGTGCTTTTATATTTAGTAAACATAAACTTGTTCAAATAATGTTTTTATATCCCTTATTTACTTTACATTTATACAAAGAACTTCTAAACAAAAATATTTGAATTCAGGTTTGTCTTGTGCAGAGTAGTCATTTAGTAATGTTGAATTGAGTAAGCAATGTTGTTAATTAAAAGTAATCTTATCTAGTCAGAAATAGCAAGTTTATCAGTAGTTGAGTTTAAATTCATTATTATTCAGCTCAGTGAATGTACTGTGAATTTAATTCCTTGCATCATTCCACACTAAACCAAGCTTTTTGTTCTTTGGAGGTAACTGTCAGCTATTTGACTGATAGGCAGATTCAATTGGAATGTTGTCTTTTTTTATATATGTGAATGTGTGTGTGTGTGTGTGTGTGTGTGTGTGATATATGTGTATATATACATGGGTATGTGTGCGCCTGAGAACCTTTAGAAATAAATCTGATCCTTAGTAAACTTCAACATCTAAAACTTCTGAATTGAATTAATTATAAAAGATGTTTCATTAATTTAATGTGGAAGTATCATGTGCAACTCTCCTCCCCCTTAAAAAAAACAAAACCTATAAATATTTTCATTTAGGGTGCCATTTACCAGGGCATTGTTGCTGTGAAACTGGCATATGACACTTATTTTAAGTTTTAGAGTTTATAGTTAATCTGAGAATGCTCAATTATGAAATTCTTCCCTTAGTGTAAGATCATTTTACAAGCAATGTTCTTTGCAGTGGTATTAATGAAAAAATGTGAAATTCATTAGTGTTGTGATTAAAAATTCTAGGAATACATGCTTTCATTTTATTTGCACAGAAAATAGCAACTTTGAATTACATGTAAACTGTTTCGTTAATAGCCTCTAAATATTACAGAACATGAGTACCTCGACATTTTCTACAACATGTCATTTGGATTAATGAACTGCTTTTGGAGGCAGAAAAAAGGGAATTAGGCATTGATCTAAGATGGACTATGTTTGAATAGGCACTGCATAAAAATTCTTTACATTTACAAATCTAGTAAACATGCTTTCTAGAGTTCAGGTCTCTAGTAAGAAGAGGATATAAACATTGTGCACTGGTGAGTGGTCTAAAACTGCAGAAGTTAGTTTCATTTACTGATAAAAGGAGAGAATTAGTTTTTTAAAATGCCTGAAATGAAACTGTAGTATCAGAGATGCTTTAAAGAAGAATAGGACAATATACATGCTAACTTCTTTATGTTTAGTGAATGAGATATGGTCCTATAATAAATTTCAAATGGAAAAGAAATTTATGAAAATATAAGTACAAATGAATATGTTTTCCCTCAAAATGGAGTTTCTATTTGCATAAAAATAAGATGAAATTCTAATCTATAATTTATTAAGAATAATTTCAGTGTAATGATAACTTGCTGCATGAATAGTGGAGGTTAGAATATAGTAATTCCAAGATGTGTTTTAGTGCTTTTTATTAACTTAATATCTGAAAAATGTCGTAAGAGACCTACTTAGTGAACCAGTATACTTAACTCATTTGCATTTATAGATATTGATTTTTGGTCTTCAGTAACATTTATTGGGCTATGGATCAACAACTATGGAATCTTAAAAAATATTTAGAAATGATGATATAGCTCATCCTCTTTGAAAAGGTACATATTTAGGGTTAGGGAAACTTCTTGGTTGGAAAGTATTTATAATCTGGTCAAAGGAAAACAAGAGAATTATATGTAAATAATGAACAAATCAGTTTTATTTAGATTGAAGTCTTAAGATGAGGAGGTCACAAGATAAGAGGTCAGCATTTAAAATATTATTTTCAAAGGAAAGAGAAGTGTTAAATTCAGACTTTTCTAGAGAGATTTTTCAAAAAGATATAAAAAAGATCAAAAATACAAGTTTATTTTGAATT
Organism: Antechinus flavipes; assembly: GCF_016432865.1. Classification (NCBI taxonomy): domain Eukaryota; kingdom Metazoa; phylum Chordata; class Mammalia; order Dasyuromorphia; family Dasyuridae; genus Antechinus; species Antechinus flavipes. The sequence goes on from NC_067400.1 coordinate 428,044,959, forward strand.
AAGTTTTTAATAACATTTTATCATAATCCTAGATTATACTGTATTAAGTTAAATTCAAAGAACAGGGGAGGACTAGGTCTTGTCACTCTAGTGTTTCATGTGAAAATAGGTGGGAATAGAGATTTTTATATCTACTCAGGAAGCCACAATGTGCAAATTGCAGCTATTTTTGGTTGTAAAATATTAATTAACCTTAATGAAAATTACATGGTCTTTTATAGGATAAAAGTGGACTCTAAGCCTCCAGAATAGGAGACAGGGTGTGTTGTAATTCCATTAAAAAAATAACCATCTCTCTTTGTAAGGCTATATAAAATGCCTCACCTTTTGTCTACCCTAATTTTCTCATCTGTAAAATGGGTATAATACTACATTTTCATTTTTTTGCTTATAAAGACAAATATATAATACATAGAAAGCAGGTCACAAATTGAATATTTAAAATTCAGAACCCTGTGCCTTTAGTTGACTAGGGCTCTTAAGTAATACATATACATATATATAAATAGACTGAATTGCTACTATTTGGAATTAATCTCACAAATAGTGGATGTCCATTTCTCTTTCTTTTGTGTTTTTTTTTTTTTTGGTGACAGTGAAAAAAATGAAATTAATATTGATAATAGTAATAATCTTTTGCTGTTACTATGTTATTTAAATGGAAAGTGATATTTTACAAACTCATAAATTATAGTACACCAGCAAATAGTTAACAACAGCAACAGCATTAAATGTCTTATGTGCAAAGTGTCCTGGACAAGATGAGGCTAACAAGTCAAGCAAAGTATAGTATTTAGTGAACTATGTAAATGAAAACTTTTGAACATTAACATTTTAGTACAGTTATTTATATTTGAATAAATATAACCCTAATAAGCCCCTCTGGAATTCTGAAGAAAGCCAGATATTTTATATGAATGAGTTGTAACTGTCAGGTTTTCTGTCTTTGCTATCACAAACAGGGAAACACCAATTATTGAGTTTTCCTAGGCATGGAAATATCCTTATGGGGGTGGGGTGGGGATGGGTGGGAATGCCCAGAGAAAGGGCATTGTATACTAGAAAGAAAGAGAGGGTGTTTCTTGAGTAGAGAGAGCCTGTTATAAGAATGGTCAGATAGATACTCCCCAATCCCAAACCAGAGATTTTTCAGCCTACCACTTACCTCAATGCTCTGTCAGCATAGATTGGTGGATGTTCATCACCACTGGATAACAGAAATAACGAATTGAGCAAATACTTTAAATATTTGCAAATATAACTAATTCCCATTTGTTAGAATGCAACAGTTGATTGTGGCAGAGAACATTTTTAAAACACTAGAGGTTCCAAGGCTATATCAAGTAACCACAAGCTTGTACTACAATGTTATATTTAACTGGTATTTTGATTGAGAAACCTGCTCTTTGGTTTAGGTGAATATGATTCTCTACCTTGTTTTGCAACTGACTATGAACTTAGGTGGAGGAGATAGGTTTGGAGAGTAGAAGGAGTAATTTGCAGATTGGCTATGGAGCTAATGAACTGTGGCCTAGCCACTGGGTTTTATCTAAATTTTGTTTGATGCTCAGAATGAGCATTTGAGAAGATGCAGAACTGTTCCTTTGCTCAGGAAAGAGAATTTTGATTTAAAGTTGGAACAACAATATTACTAAAATTCTCTGCTCTTTAAAGTTTTGTCCTTGAATCATGTAATTGTAAGGCATTTCTTTCTTTAATATATGAGGGATAAGAATATTCAGGGATTCCAGGTCATTGAATCACTGTATTTTGGATCTGTATTTTGTAAAAGGGGTCTTTTGAGACTGAAATTAGTTGTCAAGATCTTTGCTATATTTTTTATTTTTTTCACTTAATAGCATTTTATTTTTTCCAGTTTACTTGTAAACTATAGTTTTCAGCATTCATTTTGGTAAAGTTTTGAGTTTCACTTTTCCTCTTCCCTTCCTCTTCTCTCCCCAAGATAGCAAGCTTTTATTCTGACATTGTTGATCACCTCTTCTAGATAGAAATATCTAGGGTTTCATGGCATTGCCCACTATCTATATGAAGCTTCTTCTCAGTCTTTTTTTTTTTTTTTTTTTTGGCTAGATCTCCATCCAGGTCACAGATCCATAACTTTGGTTGTCCCGCAAGACTCGATCCTTGGTCTTCTTTTTATACCATTTTACTTGGTGATCTTCCTCAGTTCCCACGAATTCAGTCATCTCTACCCTGATCTTTCTCAAATCTCTTTATCTTCTGTGCTGAAATCCATCTTATATCTCTAGTTGCCTTTCAGAAATATTTGTGTTATATCCAATAATCATCATGTTTAAATTGATCTTATTAGTTTTCTTCCTAATGTGACTTCTGCCTAAATTTAGTATTTTTGATCCTGTTGTATTTTTCCTTCATGGAATTATAGAATTTGAGCAGGGAAGTGACCTCAATGGCCACCAAGTACCTATTTCTAAAAGGAATCTTAATTGTATATACCCAGCAAGTGAATTACCTTATGCCTTAAGACCTCCAAGGTGTAAGACAGCCCGTTCCATTTTGGGACAGCTCTATTTAGTAATAATTTTTTAGGGGGATATCTAACCTTAAATTTCATTAGAACAAACCTAATCCTTTTTTGCATTTTTGGTTTCTCAGGCGAAACACACCTAGTTACTGCAATTGATTCTCATATAGCATTGTCTCAAGACACTTCCTTATCTTGGTTACTCTACCTGAACACTCCAGTATATCAGTATCCTTTTGCAATTGAGGTACCTATAATTGAATATAATACACCAAGTATTATAGAGAATGAAGAAAAAGTATAGTGATTGTCTTTTTATTTTTGAAAGATCTTCATTCTCTTAATCAGCCCCAGGATCATATTAGGTGTTTTTTTTTTTTTTGTTTGTTTGTTTTTGCTTCCACATTACACTACTGACTCATTTTGAGCTTGCAACTTAATTAAACCCCAGTTCCCCCTCCTTCCAACAGCTGTTGTCTAACCATGCTTCCCCAATATTCTATTGACAGAACTATTTTTTATACTCATGTTAGATATTATTTATTCCTACTTAAGTATATCTTTTGATCAAGAATCTTTTAGATACTGACAGCCATCTTAAATATTAGCTATCCTTTTCAGCCCGTGTCAGATATGATATGCAGATATGATGAAGATACCATCTATGCCTTTATCTGGGTCACTGATAAAAATTATGAACTACATATGGCCATTCACAGATCATTGGGCTAGTCTACTGCTAACTTGCATTGATGTTGAGCCATTAAGAAGGAAAGGAAATAATAATTTATGTAATGTCTACTATGTGTGAGGCATCGTGCTAGATACTTGACAAATATTAGCTCATTTGATCCTACAACAATCCTATGAAATCTTATTTCTGTTTTATATTTGAAAACAACAGAGGGAATAAGAAGTTAAATTACCTGCATAGAATCCCTTTAGGTAATAAATGCCTGAAGTCAGATTTGAATATGCCCAGTGTTCTCTTCATCACTATTTGTTTATTTTGGCTATCCAGCCATTTCTGAATCCACCTAATTGTACTAATGTTTATCTGCTTCTAACATCTCTGTGTAGTGAGAAAAGAGATACTTAATAAAGAATTTTGCTAACATTTAAGTAAACTATAGGTGTCAGTGTAATTTTAAGCTTTGTTAGTTTGAAAACTGTACTAAGACTTTTGAAATACCCTCTTTATCCACAGCATTCCCCTTACCTGTAACATAGTAATTCTGTCAAAAAAGGAAATGAAGTTAAATCTGACATGATTTATTCTTGATCAAGCCACTCGGTTCTTTGTCATTACCTCTCTCATTTCTAGATAGTTAGTCTTGTCTAACATTTTTCCATCAACAGAAACAAGCTTATTTCCCTATAACTTTGCATTTGTGGGAGTTCTGATTTTCAAAAAAGTAATTAGTTTATTTTTATACAATTTTAATTTACCTCTCATTTTCTGTGATTTTTCAGATTATCATTGACAGTGGATCCATAACCATGCCTTCCAAGTCTCTTGGGACTGGAGGATATAGTGCATGAAGGCCAAGTGACTTCAATCCATCACAGGCCATTGCATGTTCCTTTATGATTTCCTTGCTTATGGTTAACCATACTTTGTTAATCATTTCTGTCATTTTCCAGTGTATTGTCCTTGTCAGAGAAAATACGAGCCAAATAAGAAATGACTGACTCTGCCTGTTCTCTGTTGGTTATTGTTAGTCCACCCACAATAACCTTTTGCTCTCAATGTAGCTTAACAAACAAAATTCACACTTTTTCTTTTCTTTTTTTCTTTTTGCCCCTAGCTTCCTCTTGGCAGTCTCAACTCAGATTTTCTTAGGCATAGATTAGAGAAGTAACTTTCTCAAGGACTAATTTGGCCTTAGATAGAAATAAATTGATTAATAATAGTATGGATTTATTTAGTGATTTAAGATTGGCAAAGTGCTTTATTATCTTGTTTGATGTTCACCACAACACTATAAAGTCAGTTTTGTATGCTCATTTTTCAATTGAAGAACAGATTTTTAAGTTTATATAACTTGATTAAGATCACACAGCTAATAAGTAGCTATGGAAGATTCAAACTCGTGTCTTCCTGATTCCAAGACCAATATTTTATTTACTGTGACACTCAGATGCTCAGTGATATTAAAAATGAGAGACCCTACTTTTGATTCATTTAGTGGGAGTTTAGGAGTGGGAGTAGACATTAGGAGCATTGAGTAGGAGGGATAAAGAAGGAGCTGGGATTGGGTAGGATATAAGATCAGAATAAATCTGTGTCATAAGCACTGGAGAGAGGGATACCTCAGGGTAACTATCATGGCAATCTAGGCTTTGGTTGAAATAATATTCAGACCATAATAGGAGGAAAAAAGTGAAAAATGATCATATGAGAAGCCCTTCTGGATCCAGCACTCAGGTTGTTCCACATTACCTTCATTCTTTCCATTTCCACACAGGAATACCTGGGTTGTGCATCTGGCAGCTGTTATACTTAGGGATGCTGAAGCAGGCCAGGTGTTTTCATGACAGGAGAGAGATTTCCATCAGTATGTGTGGATTGTTATCTCTGGTGTTATAAGCAGAGATATTGTTGAGTTTGTCAGGTGTGGAAGTCTCCATGTATAGGAGAAGAAGTTCAGAGTGAGCAGCAGGGTGAGTATTAGGGCAGGGGATTAAGGCCTATCTAAGAGTAGAGAATGCCTGTCCCAAGAATGGCTAGGCAGATAATGTCCAACTTTCTTTGAATTCAAACCAGAAAATTTCAGACTTACCCCTTGCTCTGACTTGAGCATTTATAAAGAGTTATAGAAGAAATGTTAGGGAGGGTCAAGAGAGATTTTGAGAGGAATTAGAGAGGCATGTTATTATGGATTTTGTGGTGTTTCTTTCTGGCTCTGTACATATCCAGAGCATATATATACAAAGTTAGATACATTAGTGGAGATAATTCTTTGTTCTTTATTTTTACTTCCAATTTTTTTTTTAATTGTAAAAATGTTTGTAAGCAGTCTACTTATTCTTAGGTGATATGAAACTTGAATTCTGTAACCTTAGTTGTAGCTAGCAGTATCATCATATGAAAGAGGCAAAACAGTATCATTTTTATAGTTAGAAACAAAGAAAAAAATCTTTATTCTACTTCTTACTAGCAATTATAAGACTTTTTAAAAATCAACATTAATGAATTTTTAAAGACTTGTTTACTTTGACAAAATGAAATGTATCATCATTAAAAATTATTCTATTACTATTTACTATTTTGGTTTATAGTGTAACTGTCCTTTAAACAGTTAAATAGTTAAGCTACAGTTTTGTTATTTTAAGGAAGGAAAATTAACTAAATACATTCTGCAATAAATGTAATTCCTGTTAGTTTACTTACTAATTCATAGAATATGATTTTTGGTACTAGGTTTTCTGGCCATTAACAGTAATTAGAAAAGGTTCTATTGGGTAAGATTGGAGGTGTTGAAAGCACAATGTGTGTATTGTAAACCTTTATTTCTGCTTCTTCAATAAAAGAAAGTAATCAGTTAACCAAAGATGTTCTTTTATTGGAGTTTAATTGTTAAGAGCCTAATGGAAAGACCTTATCTCTGAGTTTACAGGAGAGTCTCCTCTTTCATAAAATAGTCTAGATTTTATTCTGTGCCACTTATATCTATGGCTCTGTTACCATTCTTTGACCAGTGTTGCAATAGTTAGAATGAAAAAAAAAGAGATTTTGGAAATCACTTAGATTAACACTTGATTTCCACATTTGCCTCTTTCAGGTTATATGACTTAAAATGAACAGTACCAAATTAACTGCTACTTTTTTTTTTTTTCTGAGCCAGTTGGGGTTAAGCAACTTGCCCAGGGTCACATAGCCAGGAAGTATTAAGTATCTGAGACCAGATTTGAACTCAGGTCCTCTTGATTTTAGGGCTGGTGTTCTACCCACTACACCCATTGACTGCCCTCATTAACTGCTACTTATTACTGATAAAATTAGTAATCTGAAAAAGATGTCCTGTCAGGTTCATGTAGATTACTCATTTTCTTTATGTTGAGATTTTTATGAGATGTTCTTATGCGTAGAGGAGAGGTCTGCATTAATGAAAAGAGTACTACAGGATTTGGAATAAAGATACCTGGATTCAAATTCTGCCTTTGCCATCTAGTTTTTGTGTGACTTTGGACAAATCATTTAATCTCTATGAACCTCAGTTTTATTAGTTAGAAAATGAGTCGTTTGAATAAGATAATCTTTAGGATGTATCTGTGATCTTGTATTCCTTTAATCTAGGATCCTTTAGTTTGAGGTCAGAGTGATAATGGTAGCTACATTTTTGTTACAGCAACAGATACTTTTATGTGAATGTATTCACACTCTTTAACCAACAAACTAATGAGCCCTGCAGTTGGAACTTTTCTGGTTCTGGAGGAGGGCACATGGTTAAAAGGACATTTCAGAAAACTTCTTTCTCTTTCTAAATAACTGAGATATTTGCTGTTTACCCCTGCTGGCCATAACCTGTCAGAAATGGATATAGAAGAGGGAGGACATTTAAAAGGTCATTCAGAAGACACTGGGCAAGCCAATCAGCATATTTAGATCTTAGAATTGAGTAATTTTAAGGCCACTACAAGGATCACTGGGCTTGGGTGATTATGCTATTTGGCATGTGTTATATAAATGTTGGCATTTTTATTATGGCATAAAATAATCTATTCAAAGTAATAGTACGTTTTTTTTTAAAGCTTAGTAGTTTAGAGGGAAAAAAAAAAACCAACCAAGTGGCAAAGCTGGCAGTAGCCTTTTCCCCCCTCCAAACCAAACAAAAACCTTTTCAAATCTGCCAGCTTTTCAAGACAAGGACACATTTTAAATGAAAGTCAATGGAAACCTGGCTTCAGTTTTATAAGCAATAGAGGCATATCTGGTTTCTCACCAATTGTTTCCTTCTTCACTACATTATTCACTTTGTGTCTGATATTTGGGCAGATTTTCTGGCACTGACAATATTCTGAAGTCTTCATAGCTCTCTTTCATGTTTAAATTTGACTTCACAGGGAAAGACTCTCTCCCCATATTTTGTATATTACAGAGTTAGCTATTTGTCACTGTGTTAAGGTGACCCTTTACAAAAACACAAGTGGTTCTTGAAAGAAGTTATAGTAAAATCTCACTTATTTGAAGCTCAGGCGTAGAGCCATTTCATCCTTTTAGAACACAGTCCTAAATGTAAGTTTAAGAGATACCTGAGTACCCAAAATAATTGTCACAAAACCCCTGTACTGTATTGTTAGATGTTTTAATTCATGAGCAAGGTTCCACAAAATAGAGTTGTAGATAGTATTGTAATATTTGGGCTAGTTTTCTGGAGGATCTCAGGACCAGCCCGAGTCCTTGGTCTTACTGGAGGAGGCAGGAGAGCCACCAGTTTGGTCAAAAATAGAATGTCTCATTTCCAGTCCTTCTTAGCCCTTATATACCTTATTGTAATTACATCATTACTGCATACTGATTATGTGTGAACTAGAGAACCATTACATTATCATGCTAAGTTCAATTCCATTGAGTTAACACCTTGTTGTAAACATCCTTGTTTCAAGTATACTTCTCCAGAGTTCTGGCCCTCTACATAGTATGATTAGGAGCTACTGAGAAGCTTTCTGGCATTTATTTTTCTAGTGATGAAATCGTGGAAACCAACTGTGCTGTTTTCTTCAGTAGTAATTCTCAAGATGCACAGATAGAATTGTAGATTTAGAGCTTGAAGGAGTCTTTGGGATTAATTAATCCTCTTAATTAATTCACCTCTCATTTTATAGATAAGGACATTGAAGTCCAGAGAGATAAATTGACAAATAGATAATAATAAAAACTCATATTGATTTGAAATTATTTCTGCTATATCCACTCGGGGAGGTGGGGTGGAGTAGCGCAACTAATGGCAACATTAGCAGTGTTTCTCTCCGCTGAGAATTTTAACCATTTAACAAATGGTTGGTAAGGCCTACTATGAGTAAAGGCACTCTCCTAAGGACTGTGAATACAAAGACTAATATGACTCTGGCCCCATTCCTTTTTTTTTAATGTTTATTTTATATTTTATTTTTAGCTTTTTATTTTCAAAATATATGCATAATTTTCAACATTCACCCTTGCAAAACCTTGTGTTCCAAATTTTTTTCTCCCTCTCTTCCCCCATCCCCTCCCTTAGATAGCAAGTTATCCAGTATATGTTAAATATGTGCAATTCTTCTGTTCATAGTTCCACATTTATCATGCTGCATGAGAAAAATCAGATCAAAAAGGAAAAAAAATGAGAAAAAGCAAAAAGCAAGCAAACAATAACAAAAAAGATGAAAATACTATGTTGTGATCCACATTCAGTCCCCCACTGTCCTCTTTCTGTATGCAGATGGCTCTCTCCATCACAAGTCTGTTGAAATTGGCCTGAATCACTTCATTGTTTCATACTCTTTGTTTTGCTGTATACAAAATTCTCTTGGTTCTATTCACTTCACTTAGCATCAGTTTATGCAAGTTTCCCCAAGCTTTTATGAAATCACCCTGCTGATTGTTTATTATAGAACAATAATATTCCATAACATTCTTATATAACATTTTTAACCATTCTCCAACTGATGGGCAAAAACTCAGTTTCCAATTTCTTGCCACTACAAAAAGGGCTGCTGCAAACATTTTTTTGCACATGTGGATCCTTTCTCATTTTTTATGATCTCTTTTGGGATACAAGTCAAATAGAGACATTGCCGAATCAAAGGGTATGTACAGTTTGATAGCCATTTAGGCATAATTCCAAATTGTGCTCCAGAATGGTTAAATCAATTCACAACTCCACCAACAATGTATTGTGTCCCAGTTTTCTCACATGCCTTCCAACATTTATCATTATCTTTTCCTGTCATCTTAGCCAATCTGAGAAATGTGTAGTGGTACCTCAGAGTTGTTTAAATTTGTATTTCTCTGATCAGTAGTGATTTAGAACATTTTTTCATATGACTAGAAATTGTTTTAATTTTGTCATTAGAAAATAGTCTGTTCATATCTTCTGATCATTTATCATTTGGAGAATGGCTTGTATTATAAATTTGAGTCAATTCTCTATGTATTTTAGAAATAAGGCCTTTATCAGAACCCTTGGATGTAAACATTTTTTTTCTCAGTTTTCTGCTTCCCTTTTAATATTATCTGCATTGTTTTTGTTTATACAAAACCTTTTAAATGTAATATAATCAAAATTATTCATTTTGCATTTCACAATGTACTTTAGTTCTTTGGCCACAAAATTCTTCCTTCTCTACAGATCTAAGAGGTAGACTATCCTTTGTTCTTCTAATTTGCTTATAGTATCACTGTTTATGTCTAAATCATGAACCCATTTTGACCTTATCTTGGTATAGGGTATCATAGGGTATCAAGTGCTGGTCAATACCTATTTTCTGCCTGGACCCATTCTTAAGGAACTTTATTGAGGAGAAATGTTATGGATACAAATACCTAAATGAAATATAACAAGTTGGGGAGAGTCCAAGGAATAACCTTCTTGGTGAAGTGATGGTAGTAAACATAAAATAGCTTTCTAGATGTTAGACATGGATAGAAAGTAGAGAGGGATAACTTGATAATATCCAGATCAAGGGAAAGCCACTTTAGATCAAAGGACACCTGAATATGTTTTTGAATAAGAAAGGAGTATAGTAAGGGCAATTGACTTGGAGATCTATTAGATAGGACTTCAAAGTCTACTATTACATCATGATTTTATTGGTTGAGACTTTGGCTCTTTCCCTGTGTTTTATTTAGCAATTTATAACAATCCCAATGAATTATTTTTCTAATCCACAACATAATAAAAGTAGCAAATAGTGAAAAAGTGCTATTAATGGTTAATGTCAGATAACAGATAGGTTTTTTCTTTCTTTTTTTCTCCTACAGTGAGGGACTGGAAGAGAGAGCAAAAATTTTTTTTTTTGTTAATCAAATAATAAAATTAAATTTATAATAGAAAAAAATAATATGTTCTTTAGTCACTAGACAGAATTAAATTATATTTAATGTCCCATTTTTAAGACATCATTTTGGAAAGTCACATCTTGAAAAAAGATTTTAAAAAGAAGTTTTGGCTCTTATCCTTGCAAGGGGTAAATTTAGAGTTAAATGCAAAAATGACATGAATTCCTTATTTTCTGATGATAATAGATAAATAAATTTTTGCTGTAAGATGTTCAGTGTTTCAGCAATTGAAATCATGGCCTCTGATGTTGTTTTTATGGTTATCACCTTGTGGTCTTATTCAAGGAACTTATACATACTTTCACAGAACAACTCCATTTGCTTATAGTATGAACATAGAGTATTCTTTATGAGTGTCAAAGAAAGGAAAAAAATTATTATTTCTTAATAATTCATGATAACTTAGAAATGAAAAAAAAGTTCTCAGAACTTCAATCAGAAATCAATCCACTCTGTGGATTATGGATGTACATACATAATGTACGTACATCCACTATATATAACTTCAATGAATTGAGCTCTCATCAGTAGAATGACAGATTGTCTTACATTAGTGTAGCCCACAACCCATGTATGGTTGAGAGGAAATGCAATGGGATTTATGAGAAACATTTGAATTATACCCAAGTTTGGCTCTTCATGGAGAAGTCATTCAATCTCAAAGCCTCAGATTCCTCATCTGTAAAATAGCTATAATTGCAATGCTTAGATTGTGATGATCAAATGTGATAACGTACAAAAAATACTGTAACCTCAAAATGTTATATTAGCTGTTATTGCTATTTCATTATTATTCTCCTGTACTATTCTTGTTTCTTTTTCCATGAGTCCAAGAATTAACATTTTTATGTGTACCAGCGTCACACTCAATGCCCATCTGAAGATTTTCTTTTATTTGTCCATGCTGCCTCCTTTTCTTTCATACATTTTCTAAGTGGTATCTTTTATTTTAATTCTTTCACTGTATTTTAGTATTATAAGTACTATAAAAAAAAACTCCCCCCAATAGTCTTGTAATTGTTTTTAAGGGCTGAATTTTTTTTTACTTAATAGTACTTTAAATAGCACTTTGTTTTTTTTCATTACATAAAAAGATAGTTTTCTTTTTTCTGACTTTTAATGTTTTCATTTTGATAATAGATATCTTTTTTTATTTGCAAAATACATGAAAAGATAGTTTTCAGCATTCATCCTTGCAAAACCTTGTGTTCCAAATTTTTCTCTCTCTTTCCCCCTCAGTCTCCATCCCCTTGACAGCAAATAATCCAATAGAGGTTAAACATGTACAGTTTGAAGATTGTTCATTTTTGCAAAATTTTGAGTCCCAGATTTTTCTTCTTCTCCCCTCCCTAAGACAACAAGCAACTTGATATAGTCTTTACATGCACAATCATGTTAAACATATTTCTACATTAGTTTTGTTGTGAAAGAAGAATCAGAACAAAAGGGTAAAGCCATGAGGGGGGAAAAAAAAAAGTGAAAGTAGTATGCTTCGATCTGCATTTAGATTCCATGGTTCTTTCTCTGGATGTAAATAGCATTTTCCATCTTGTGGAATTGTCTTGGATCATTGTTTTGCTGAGAAGAGCTAAGTCTATCATAGTTGATTATCATACAATATTGTTGTTACTGTGCACATGTTCTCCTGACTTTACTTAGCATCAATTCATGTAAATCTTTCCAGATTTTTTTTTGAAATCAGTCTGTTCATCATGTCTTATATATAACAATAGTATTCTATTACATTCATATACTACAATTTGTTTAGCCATTCCCTAATTGATGGACATCCCCAAAATTTCCAACTGAATTCTTTTCTCTGCTGTTTTTCAGATTGATATTCCCATTTCTAACCTGCTACAAAGACTTTCTTCTTCAGAATGACTATCCAAACTACCTTATATAATGCCTGAAATTCAACCACTAGAGATTTCTCCATTAAAAAAAGAAACTGCCTATAAGATTATCACATTAAGTTTCTATTATCATTGACTGTTTTTCCAGCTACTAACTTAGTTTCTCTCTGAGAAAGTAAATGTAGGAATACTGAATCTTGAGCTGGAGAACATGTATCTAAATCCTGAATTTACTATTGCATATACCAGTTATTTTGACAAATTATGTGACCTAGCTGGGTTTTGATATCCCTCATCTGTGCAATGAGCGGGTTGGCCTAGGCAACCCAGGTTCCTTTCAACTTTAGATTCTATACTAGGTGTAGGGAAATGGGATACCCCTAGCAAATTTGCCTAAAGAGTAGAGCAAAGCTTTTAAAACTGTGGGATGTGACCCCATATGGGTTCACATAACTGAATGTGGGAGTCACGAAATTATGACATCAATAAATGTTTGATTTGTATATATATATATATATTGTATATACTTGGGATCAAGTAAAATTTTCTTAGATGAAAAGGGGCTGCCAGTAGAAAAAGTTTTAAGAAGCCCTGGAGAAGAGCATGACTCAATAGTTGTTGACCCAATTTAAATGAAATGACACAGTTGGCAGCTGAAGAAAGCCAGAGATGGAACTAGGAGAACAAGTGATAAGGGCAAGAATATCTTAAAAGGGAATAGGAGAAAGTGCTATAAACTCATCTGTTTCACATGATTGTCCAGCTGTGACATGGAGTTTGTGTATATGCCAATAAGGCAACCTACTCTATCATAATTGATACTCTTAAAGCCAGTCTTCTAGATACAACCAGAATTCTAATGCTCCATAGTATTTCTCAGCTCCTTCTTTTTCAAAGTTTGGTTTGTTTGTTTTAAGATCAACAACATGTACTTCAAAGAACTATTGTGATAAACTTTAGTGAATACCATGAAGAGCAATCATTCCATTAGTTCTTGAGATATCTCATTTGAAATAGGAGCTTCTAATTGATGACAGACAAGAAATGATTGTTGATAATTAACATTAAAAGAATCTGATTTCATTTATTTATCTGTGAGCTCTCAGGATAATGAGTCCTAGTAAAGTTTTTATGGCAGGTTGTTTAAAATGACTGTTAACTTTGCAGGAATGTGAGAAGATTATATTCTTTTTCTATCTAATAAGGTTATCTGTTTGACAATTGCTTAGTTATACAGATCGACAGGACAATTTTTTGAGACATATCTGTCACTTCTGTGCAAATTGCGACCTTTTTGACTGTGTCATATATATTTGTGAATTAAGTTTTTATGCTGGGAGAGCTTCTATGCTAGAATAGTATTCCATAAGTTTCTTAGAAATATTCTGAAATTTAAAAAAAATTGGTAGATATTTTGCCATGTTTCTGAAATGAAATTGTTGTTGAAAAGTTATAATGTCATATGGTCTAATAAAATCAGTAAAAAAGAACTGATGGTCAGTTGGACAAATGAGGAAAATGTAAATTTTACCAATTATGTAATGAAACTATTATCAAGCAATCCTATTTTCTATTTCTCTGATGAAAGAGGAAGGCAATAAAGCCTTATATTTTTATCCATCAAAATTGCATCAAAGTACTATATTATCTGATTCTAAACTCACAATTATAGAAGAAAATTATTTTCTCACTAAACTTCACTGTAGAACATAATTTATTAAGCATTTATAGTAATCAAAATGTTTTCAGTAACAGAGAGGAAAAATTCAACTAGTCAATCAACAAGTGTTTAAGTATCTATCATGTGCTAGACCAACTAAATGCTGGTAATATAATGAAAGACATATAACAAGTCTTGTTCTTAAGGTACTCACAGTCTAGTGGGGAGACAATATGTAAACAATTATATATAAACAAGATTTATAAAGGATAAATTGGAAATAATCAATAAAGGAATTAAGGAAGATTGTGAAAGGCTTTGTGTATATAGAGAGACTTCAACTGAAAATAGAAGGAAGCCAGTAGTTGATGAGGAGGGAAAGAATTCCAGGGATGGGGGACCAGCAATGCTAATTCCTGTTGTTAGGAGATAGGGAGCATATTAACTTTAGTGAAAGATAAAGAAAAGCCAAGCCAAGAAGGCCCATTGAACAATTTTACATAAGGTCAGTTTGTTTTTCCTCTTCTAGGAAAATTTTTAAAAAGCTATCTATCCATGGACTATTTTCATAAGGCATGGGTGCAGGACTCTGATATTCATGATTTCTGGAGGATTTTTTTTTTTTAACATGGCCAACTTTTTTATAAAAGACCTTTGTTTCCACAAGATTTGTTAATCAAGGTATTACTGTGCTGAAAGGTAAGGAGGAAAAAAAAAAACTTGGTATCTTATTGCCAAGCTGCGTGTAAAGTAGCAGAAGGTTAAAGTGAACCTCTGATCTGATAACCCAGTATTACGTGAAAATCTTATCATACTCAAATAGAAAAATCAATTTATATGTAAGAGAGCCCCTCATTCATTAACCTTAGGATACAAAAGCAGACTTCTCTTTAAATTGCCTTGCCTACTTTAGGTGTTGCTGTTTTGTTTTATTTTAGTATTAGTACTAGTATCCTAGTTTTAAATTTAGAAATGATAGTGATAAATAGTGAATATTAAGTGTACTGTTAAATAGTAAATGATGATATTTTAATATCAATATGTGATTTTTAAAATTGTGATATGATTAAAAGATACATAATATATTATGTATCTTTTAATCATATCACAATTTTAAAAACCCTAAAATCATTATTTTTTACCATAAAATTCAATATTTTATCCAGTAAGAAAAAATGAAATTAACAGAATGATTACATAGTAATACATTGCACTAAATTAATTAGTTACTTGTAACATTCCTTTTTTGTAGGTCCCTTAAATGTATCCAGCGATAAATTTATATGGGATGCTATAGAAGTCAGCATAGGTCTCTGTAATTTTAGGTGTTTTTTGTTTTGTTTTGTTCTGTTTTGTTTTGCTTTTACCACCATTAAAAGCAACAGACAGAATGGTACATTGTTTGTTAGGTTGTCTTCCTGTGAGAATAAAAATGAATGCTTTAGCTGGAGGGTATCTCAGAGATCATTTTGTTTATTCCCCTCCCTCTCATTTCAAAGATGAAGAAACCAAGTTTTTAGGGAGTGAAAATTATCCCAAGGTTGAAAATCTGGGATTCTGCCCAAGTACTCTAATTCCAGTATTCTTTCAATGATATTACCACACTACCTTTACCTATCAAATGACTTCCAGAGGAATAACACATTTCAAGAGTATTTCTAATATTAATTGCATCAAGGATTGTTTTCTTGATGTTTGGAAAAGTCATCAACTTTTTGTCCATCAAATAGAAGTTAATATATTTACATCTGCTTTGAATATTAAGAATCAAGTTGTATAAGGCTGGAGGAACAAAGCCATCATTTTGTTGGGATGTAATGAATGTGGAGCTCTGATTGTTGACCAAGATCTGACTTAGTAATAGGTTTTTTCAGACTTTGGTTTCACTTTGTAACATTTAATCTAGTCCATAGAGCCTTTTGAAGGGGATAAATAAGTGTGTGCCTGTGAGATTATTTTGTTGAAGATTAAACAGAGATGTCATACATTCATGTGCAATTTTGTACATTATCTTGCTGTTTTACCCATTACTACAATCATCACGTAAATTTAGAAAGATAAGTACCAGTTGAATAATCATTATTTTTCTTAGATTCAGAAAGGTAAAAAATTAGCATAAAAATGCAGTTATATTTTCACTTAATTATGATTATACCTTAGCATTATTCATAATTCTTCTAGCTTCTAGGAAAGCTACTTATGAATCATATTTTTAGAAATCAAATCCTAAAGCTTTGCTTTAGAATTGTGCCATATAAAATTAATTTTCTTAGACATATTTGAATTTTTATTAACAAATTTTCATAAATTTAGTTAAAACCACATTTATACAGAGTTGGGCTATTGAGCCCCCCAAGACTCATAGATGAAGTTATATATAAAAACAAAGATGACTTCTTAAAAAATCATAAATTATTGATACTTCATTGAATGAAATCTGTCATTTTTGACAAGTGTAAATTTTGCTGCAGCCTTAAAAAAGCTTATTTGTCATCTATTGAAGATTTTTTTTTAATTTGCGAGAATGAAATGGTTATTTAGTGTTATTTTGACTTCAAATTTAAAATAAAGAAAAAGAGAAATAAAGAAAAGAGAGGAATCAGTAATGAATATCATTAGGTTCTCACATGACCAATATTAGCTATCTTTATTTTTTTTACAGGAGAGATTGTGGAAAAAAATCAGCCCTATGCCATTTCATTTCCTTATTTGATTAATTTATTTTATTGATTTACAGATTTTATTGTTTGTAAGTTTGCAAGCTACATATTTCAAGAAATGTGTGCAGCTTACCAAACACAATGAAAACTTTTAGACATATGGCATAGGAACCAGGGTAGTTGCCTAGATGAGATAGGATGTGTACAGTCTGGCTTAGTGTTCTGATACTGGATATATCTTTTGACCTTGTGAATTTAAGCTTTTTCACTCACCAATCAAGATATTTTGAGGTACAAAGTAGAATGAATTAATTCTTCTGGGGATTGTTGAAGTCATTGTCTTTTGTTTTACTGGTTTCTCTTTGTTCTGTATCAATTCATTTATTTGATCTCTTCCTTTTTGGGGAGTGGTGCAGTAATATTCCATTCTGTTGTTTATTTCCTATTGATATATATATATATATATCAATATATCAATATATATATATATATAATGCTGGTAATGCACTTTTTAATGATTAGTGTGATTCACTGAATATTCTCATTTTCCTATTATATTTTCCAGTGGATAGAGTACTGTTGGCTTTGTAATCAAGAAGATCTAGATTCAAATCTTGCCTCACTTAACCTCTTAATGCCAGAAGCAAATCTCCAAAACTTAAGTTTTAAATGGAGTGAGTTTTTACGCTTGCAGTTCTTTTTCCTTCTATATCTGAGGGACATCTCTCCTTGAAAAACCCCAAATGTATACATTTTCGAAAGATTGTTCTTTAGTACCTTATTATCTAATTGCATTATAAAGCACTTTTAAGTGAAATGTAAAATATGTTACTATTGGTTCTTAAATGCATGTGACTTAGGAAGCTGATAAAAGATTAGATTGCAGCATTAACCTGCAATTTTTAGATTTTTTTCAGCTCCAGTAGAATTTTTGCTTTTTGTAAAAATGATCTAGGGCTATTGTTTTTTGTCATGTCTTCATTCGTGTCAAAAAATCATTTGGGTTTTTTTCTTCTTGTTACTGGTTTTTATTGTGATTGAAAATCAATCAAATTTATTTACCCATAGATCTTTGAGAAGTTAGTTTTTTTTAATCAAAGTAACTTGATATCTATCTCTAATGTATAATAAAAAGCTTTTTTGTTCTAGTTATTATTAGAGTCTTTTTTGAAATTCAGTTATTAGATGGATATGATTTCTAGGATTTAGAGAGAGAGAGAGAGAGAAAGAAAGAGATCACTAGGCTAGGCTTTGAGGATCCTTGTGCACATTTTCATGGCCCCCTGTTTCTGTTTGAGTTTGACACCCCTGCTGTCAGCTCTTCTTTGATCATGGTGCTGCTTCCATATAGTCAACAGGAGAAATAGTGTGCATTTAAGAATTAACAATGGGGAAGATAAACTTCACTTGAGTAGCTGGGCTTAAGGACTGATTATCAGAGTATACTTAATTTCCTTTCTTTCCTGCTTTTCTCCTTCCTGTCCCCTCTTAATGTTTTGTTAATGCTTTGCTTTGC
Source organism: Antechinus flavipes (assembly GCF_016432865.1). Lineage (NCBI taxonomy): Eukaryota > Metazoa > Chordata > Mammalia > Dasyuromorphia > Dasyuridae > Antechinus > Antechinus flavipes. The sequence continues at coordinate 428,063,198 of NC_067400.1, forward strand.
ACTCATTGTGATTGCCACCCTAAAATAATTCAATAGGGACTCACTTGGAAATATTGTTACCATCACAACCAATCTATCTGAAGAGGCATAAAAAAAGATACAGGTTAGTGAAAGATTAAGTGGTTCTCCACATATGCCCCTTCAAGATGGAATGAAAAGAAATGATAATTTTCTTTCCTTTCTAAAATTCAGGACCAAACAATCTGAGAATGGGCAAATCATTTAGTATAAAGGAGGTTTCCAAGCTCAGAATAGATGTACAGAAAAGTAACATTCTTTCTGGTGATATTTCCCAAGTTAATGGAAAATTACAATGGCTGTACAATACAGGCTTGAAATACAATGCCTCTCAAATCTTAGTACAGTTTAAAAGTATTCGAGATTAATAGCACCCACATTTTCCAAGTTAATTGGACTGTAGTATACCAACTTGAAATCCATGGTGTCCTAAAAGTCTCAATAAAGTTTTAAACCATTAGCTATACTAAAACTTTTGAGACACCTTTTGTATATGGGTGGAAACTATAAATATCTTTCTGAAACTTCTATAGATATAGAATACATTGGGGAATAAAAAATAGATAAGGAAAATTTTGGAACAAAATGAACAGAAACATGTTTTCATAATGAAAAGTTGCTGTACATGACAAATGTTTTAATACATTATATATTTACAATAACAAACAGTAGGATCTTGTATTCTCTCCAACTTGCAGGGTTTTAAAAAAAAACATTTTAATGTTGAATTTTTTTTGGTAGTCTTCATAGGTAGGTATAAAATAAGTCAAGGAATACTGATTTTGTCAGTACAAGGAAAGTCCTTCCTCAAATTAGATAACCCATTTGTACTTTATAGTTTTAGAGAGTTACATGAACATTTAATGAAGAAATCTTTTGCTTCTATAAATTTCCCTCTCAGATATTTTGAAAATGGAATCCTGAAGGCTTTTAGATTTTGTTGGCTCTAGTATGACATTCTTATCTGTATCCTTGAAAAGATATTAAAGATGTCATCAAAAAATGTATGATTAGAAAATGGTTATAGAGTGAGAAATAACAAATGGGTAGCAGTGCTGTCCATGGAATATTGAAAGATACGAGAATGACCTTCAGAGAGTTGGAAGACTTTGTGGATGATTTACAGAAGGACATAGACAAGAATGTCACAGGTTGGAACAGGAATCTACAGAAATATCATCACAATCATCCTTTCCTCATCATGGGGTCAGGGGAGTAGGGGCATAGAATCCCCAAAATTTGGAAAATTCATGAAAAAAATGTGGCCCTCCCTTTGTACCAAAGAAGTCTCAATTATTATGGTATTAACAAAAGATAAAATATATTGATGTTATATAATATTGTACATATATTTTATGCATTAGTTTCTAAACTTTTCCTTTGTCATCTGCTGGCCTTTGTATATCATCTGCAGCTTCCACAAAACTCTCCCAAATTCTTGGTTAAATTTCTTTATATCTGAGAAATATCAGAACTGGGATGGGAAAAGTCACAGTGTAGAAGAGATAACTGTAGAGACAGTGTCCATATGGAGATTATAGATACATTGAAAGATAATTTTGTCTATATATGACATTCACTTTCAGGAAACTTTAATTGACAAAAGTCATATTGCTTCATCAGGTAGAATATGGTTTAATGGTTATCCTTTTCTTTATTTGGAAGAGATTGTTAATTATCATATCTAACTGGGAAGGATTTTTAATATTTTCATCTTTGGCCAACCTTCTATATTGCCCATGAAAGATAGCACTAAAGTAGAACTCCAGGATATTTCTTAGTGAGGCCTAAATAATGTATTCTTTTGCCTGTTATGTTTTGTTTTATTTTTATGAAGAAGAATATCTGTGATCCTGGAGTAGTAATTGTTTATATAAACAGTAACCAGTATATGATAAAGCTGTTGTTTGTCCTGCACCAAATGTGGTTGTTATATCTTATGAATCTACAGAAATATCAATAACAGTAGCCTGGAAAAAACTTGTGTGGAACTAATTAGTTGGCCCAATTAACATTACCAATAGTAAAAAAAAAAGTAAACAAAACAAAGTGAAGATTGCTAAAAGAAATGGCAAATATTATTGATCAACTATTGTTGTTTGTTCTTCTTTCCAAAGAGGACGATGACAGGGAGGTGATTCTATGACATGCAAGTGAATTGGATATAAGTGAGGTAAAGCTGTGCAAGGTCACTTGCCTCACCTTCCCCTCCAGAGCCAGTACTAAGATATAGATCAAGATGACTGGAGATGGAGATGATAAAAAAATAAGTAGAAAAAAAGTGTTCTCCTGAACACTTTTGCAAAATTATAATTGTTAGTGTATTAGTCTTTTGGCTAATATCCATCAGATTTTGTTTAGACTCTGCTTAATTTTTTCCCCATTTGTTAACTTGCTTTATTAGAATAGTTAAATCTCATAAAATGAGTAATTCTAACATAGAATATTTTCTAGTTATCAGACTGGTGAAAAGTGAATGTTTTCATAATTACAGATTCAGGACTAGACAGAGCCATCAGAAATAAGCTAATCAAAGCTGCGTATTTGGACAGATAACTATTCAAGACAGAAAGATGGTAGTAGTTTTTGGAGATTTAACTAATATTTCAGGAGAAGATTTGAAAAAGAAAAAAATACTTCTTTTTTAAAAATTCATAAATTGAAATGGTTCTAAGATTGCCGCCTTTTTTTTTTTTTTTTAATATCCAGGAGCTAAGGATATCATTGAGATTACTTTTAGATAGCCTGTCAGAGAAGCAGTTTTTGACACTCAAGTCTGATAAGTCTAGAGACTTGAAACGTCAAAGAGAGAAGATGTTATTTTCCTTATTTTGCTATAATCTAATTAACATAATCACATAATCTCAGACTTGGAAGTGATTATTGAGGCTATATATTTCAGTCTGTATTCCTGTGAAGCTCTCCTCTGCAAAATAAATTCTCAAAATGATTATCCAGGTTTTGCTTGAATAACCAGAAGTGAGAAAGAAGCCATTTTATACATTTTGAGCCAGCCCATTCTCTAGATAGCTCTAGCAGATAGGAAGGAGTTTCTTATATATAGTCTAAATTTTTATTATAACTTCTATCCATTACTCTATTTTTTCCTTTGAGATTAGTCTATTCCCTTGTCTGGATAGATATTTTAAGTTAGTTATTGCATCCTTTCTTAGAGCTTTTCTTCTCCAGGTTAAATATATTACTTTCCTTCACAGAATCCTGATATGGCATATACTCAAGGTCTTTCACCTTCCTCCGTTGCCTTTGCCATCTGGATATCTTCAAGTTTATAGTATCCTTTTTAAAATTTGGCAGCATCCAGATAATAATTGGACAGAACAAGGTACTGAGGCACAATCACTTTCTCATTTCTGGAAGTTTACATTCATTTTCTTGGTTACTCTTTGACTCTATTAACTCATTGCAAATTGGGATGGCATGAAAATATCCAATTCCTTTTTCATAACACCTGCTGCCTAGCCATATTTCTGGACCCCCTTATTTGCATTTGTATGTGAGATTATATATTTTCCTCCATTAAACTTCATATTAGTATTGCAAGGTGATTCAGGTGGATTTCAGTGGTCTTGTGATGGAGAAAGCCATCTGTACCAAGGGAGAGGATTGTGGGGATTGAGTGTGGATCACAGCATAGTATTTTCACTTTTTTTTTTTTTTGATGTTGTGGTTTGCTTACATTTTGTTTTCTTTCTCATTTTTTTTCCCATTTTGATCTGTTTTTTCTTGTGCAACATGATGTTTGTGGAGGTATTTTGGAAATAAAAAAGAAAATCAAAAAAACCCCAACAACTTCATATTAGCTTTCAAAGTCTTTTTGAACTCTGACTTTCATTCACTGTCAGGTTTGCCTTCCAGTCTTGTGTTCTATGCTTATTTTATAAGCAAATCAGCTATGTCATCACCAAGGCGCTGATAATTTTTAAACAGTCTAGGGTCACTCATAGAGCCCCCTGGTAAATTCCATCAGAGATGACTTTTCAAGTTGACATTGAATTCCTAATGATTGCTTGGTAAGTATAGCCATTCAGTGAGTTCCAAATCCTGTAAGGTTATCCTTCCCATTTATCAAAAGAACAACATGAGAGATTTTATCATATGCTTTGTTTACTTCCATATAAACTACATCTGCAGCAGTTTTCTGCTTATATTTGTCAAAAAAAAAAAAGAAAGAAAGGAAGAAGGAAAGAGAAAGAGAAGGGAAAAAAGAAAGAAATGAAGGAAGAAAAGGAGTTTATTATAGTACACTGGATGGTGCCATGATGACTCTTTGTAATATTCACTAACCACTTTTAAAATAAAATTTAATCAAATTTAAACTGACATCAAACTGACCAATACTTTGTAGATTCCTTTGTCTTCTCCATCTCTTAAAAAAAAAAATCAGGATACTTGTCTTACTCTAATTCTGTAGTATTCTGTATAATAATCCTTCAAGAATAACTGAAGATGCTTCCATAGTCACTCTCAGTTTCTTTAGTACCTAAGCAATTCATCTAAGCTTGGTGATTTGAAGTAATCATGAGTAGTTAGGTGATTTCTCACTATATCTCTTTCTTCAATTTGGGAATCGACTTATTTCTTATTCTCCATTCTTGTTCTATTATTTCCAGTTCAAAGATCATTCTCTTTGGAAGGAAAAACAAACAAACAAAATAGGAGTTGAATAGTTTTGCCCTATATCTGTAATCATTTATCTTTCTCCTATTCACCCTGAGTCAGTAGTCCCATCCATACCCTTCTCTGTCTCTCCAGTTCTTAGTTAATATTGAGCTTTTACATTCCTGGTTCTAGCATTCTTTCTTTCCCTCCCTCCTTCCTTCCCCTCCCCTCCTTTGGAAATAGAATGTTATCACTTTTGTATTTATCCTACTGTAGCTGCTTTTCTTGCCATCTTCAGTGTGTACCTTTTAAAAAATATAAGTTAGAAAAATATAGAATTAGATTTGTCTTTCTCATTGGTTAGAATTGTTACTGTTTGTGTTCTCAGAATTTTATTCTGGGGGAAAGATAGTATTTTAATTCTTTCCTTCTGCCTTGCCCTGTAGACATGTAATTTAGTGAGATGCTACTAATCTTCTATTTGAATATTGAAACCTTATTTCCCCAAATTTAGGATATATGTTGGATCTTACTCTGCTTTTCTGTCCTTAATTACAAATTTGAAGATAAAGTAGTCATTTTTTTCCATGTCCTCTTCATTTCCATTTCATTAGTTAACTCCTCTGTACTGTGAGAATCAAATTTTAAATAGATTTTTCTATTTGGTGCCTCAATCTTTTGAAGGATGATAATTTTGTGGAGGAATGCCAAGAATTAGCAACTACTTGCTTTTGGTAGAAAGAGAGCTCCTGCAGATATCTGGATTATCAAAATCCTCCCTTCTAAGCCATATTCCACTCATTAGTCTCATTCTACCAAGTCTCTCAGTTTCTATGAGATAAAATGTGTCCTTTTTCATTGCTTTAAAGTTGCTAGTTTATCTTGCTTTTATTACACATGTATCATGTTGTGCTGCTATTCTCTTTGTTTCTAGCACACAATTCACTCTTTAATTCTTGGAATCAGAAAATTAATCTAATTTCAGAAAGTTTAGAATTTAGAGATCAGTTAGTGTTGTTCAATCAATTATCACATCTGACTCTTGGTGACCCCATTTGGGGTTTTCTTTGTAAAGGTACTAGAATGATTTGTCATTTCCTTCTCCAGATCATTTTGTAGATGGAGAAACTGAAGCAAACAAGGTTTACTGACTTGCTTAGAATCACAACATTATTAATTGTGTGAGGCCAGATTTGAACTTACTTCTTCCTGATTCCAGATTTGGCACTCTATCCACTGCTCTAGATCAATTAGTACATACTCCTTATTTTGTAGATGAGAATAGAAGGACCCACAGAAATCTTGTTGCTTGCCCAATGTCATCCATATAGTTTATGCCTGAATCAGTATATAGATTCCTAACTCTTCCTACCTTTTCTAGTCAAGCTCTTTCTATTATATTATGCTCTAGGATGTTTATTATTTTATCTTTAGTTAATTATGTCAGATTTAAAAATAATGTCAGATACAAATCACCACTCACTTTGACTTCAAGAATGTTCAAGAACAATGTAGATTTAGATCTAGCAGGAAAATAAAAAGCTATCTATTCCAGTCTCTTTATTTTGTTCTGAGGGAACAGATTTAGAGAGATGAGATCACTTGGTCAGGGCTGCACAGGTAGTTAGTGGCCAATATGAGATTTGAACTCAGGTTTGCTCAGTCAGAATCGTTCTACTAGCATGCTGCTTCTTATTCAGTTCTTTTATCTGCTGCTTGCCATTATCTTATCCTTCTACCACAAGAAGGAGAAGGCAGGATGGAAATGCCAGCAATCTGTTTGAATGCCAATATAGACTATAGCCTAGTTTTCTCTCTTTATTTCCTTTACTTTTATCTAGTTGTCATATATCTGATATTAGTAGTAGTAATCGTTTGCCCTACCTACCCTGTAAAATCTACAATCTCTTCATGATCTGGGCATCTTCGAAGTTTTTTTCAAAGGATTTCTTTGACTCTAAAAAGAGTCTGCAACACATAAAGAGAAGAAAGAAACCATAGATTCATAGATTAGGTGGAGTTCACAACTTGTGCCAGACCTCTGGCATTTAAAATCTTGTTTTAGTGATCAAATGAAACTAAAAATAAAGTCTGAATCTTGAAAGTTGAGAAATTATGATTCAGAAAAAGCGTATCTCCTGATAGAGATTTTCTTTGAAAAGTAGTGTATGTATATATATATATATATATATATATATATATATATATATATATATATATATATATATATATATAAACGAAAACCTTTTTACTTTTTTGTGTATAATTGCCATTGGGAAATTGAGTATTATAAACTTTTAGTTCTCCCTTCTTTTGTTTCCCCAAACCTCTCTTTTTTTTTTTTCAAAGTAAGACTAGAACTATTGGATAAATATAAATCTTCAAAAAAAAATCCACTTTAGACATACTATGCATGGATGCTTTCTTTAGTCAGAAATGTATATGTCAGTTGTCTTAAAAGGATGTAAGAAAATTTCAGTAAAATCTTGGGTGGCTTCCCATCTTTATTTATGCTTTTTGGTACATTTATATTAATTGTCTAAGCTAATCAAAGTTATGAATATTAATAATTATATATTTTCTTATTCTAAATTACTTTCATTTTCTGTTTTTAACAACAAAAGGTAAAGGAATGATTGTTAAAATAGTGTCATTCAAAGTTGAAAAACTTTTGCTTAAATTGTATTTCTAATAGAAAATTAAATGCTTGTGAATGTGTTGCTATAATCATTAATATTTGCTGATTTAAAGTAATCTTTTGGTTTTAGGACAAATAGATGATCCTTAACAAAAGGAGTAATCAATACATTTTAATGGAGAAAATTACTTAATAAAGCTCCTATTCTTTATTTATATATATGGAAAAATCCTGTGAATTAGATATTGAGCACCAGTAGGATAATTTGGATTAGCTCTATGTATGAGCAAAGCAAAACATTCTTAATTAGATTCAAAGAAGAAGACATTTATTCATTAACTTTTTAATTTTCTCAAAGATTATGTTATTTATGACATTTTGAAGCCAGCTGAGAAAATCATTTGGGGAGCTTTTTGAACCAAAATTTTATGTAATTGATATAATAAAAAGCAAGAAAGAGAAAACTCCCAAATGTCTTTCTCAACTGCCATCAAAAGGTTAAATTTTTCTTAGCAAAAATTTCTATTTCTTCACTGTTAGTTCCATAAATCGATAAATATTTGTTAAGTACTTACTATGTACAGTCAATTGAACAATTGATATAATATTACAGTTTAACTTTGTGGACTGTGGATGCCCTTCTCCCCTGAGGTGGGGTAAAAAGAAAAAAGGGAGGGGGTGACAGAAGAAAGAAAGACAGAAAGAAAAAATGAGAACATGAGAGAACACCCAATTTTAAACAGTGACGGCTCCTATTTAGGAAAGGCATTGTTGTTTTCTTTCAGTGATTGTCTCCCCAGAGTGAATTGGGAGATGTGAATCTGCTGTTGCTCATTTGGTCTCAGTTACTTATGCCTCTTATGGTATCAACATCTCACAGCTGAATGTGATTCTAGACTCTCCTTTTTGTCATAACCACAAATGCTCTATTCATTCTGCTTAGGCTGGGATAGATACAACCTTAGTTGGCCTTCTTAGCATTCCTGAGCAGCTCAAGGCCCCTGCTGTGTTTCCTTTGACTTACTTGTGTCCTCTCTTGTTCCATGGTGATGCAGGAAGAAGTCATACTTATGTGGAATTGTAATCACCCTTAGATATAATCATATTGATGTGTGAAGCCCTTTCAGGAATACTGTTTTCACTAATCATCACTTTTCCTGCCTAGCTAAGTTTTTACCTGTTATCTGTTTTTCTCTATTTGAGCCTAAAAGCTGGCTCCTGGCTGGCATCTGATTAGCACATTTCTTGCAAGAGTTGTTTAATTCATTGCAACTGAGAATTTAATATACAACAGGCATTTAATAAATGCTTATTGATTAATTAGATAAAGATAGAATGTACATCTAGTTGATTCCCTGGCAACCTTCTCAAATCCATTATACTGTACCATGAAGACTGCTTTTTCTTTTTAAGGGACCAAATATGGATAATTTGAAGGATTTTCAAGGTTAATTTTTGACTATATATATGTATATATATATATATTTTTTTTTTACTTGTGTATTGATCTTAAAACTTATACCTCTCCATATGATTCACTTTCTTACTTCAAGTTTTGAGTGTTGTATATTTAAAAAAGATATTGGGGTAGCTAGGTGGCACAGTGAATAGAATGTCACCCCTAAAGTCAGAAGGACTGGAGTTCATATCTGGTCTCAGACACTTAAACACTTCCTAGCTGTGTGACCCTGAGCCAAGTCACTTACCCCCAAATGCCTCAGAAAAGAAAATGTTATTTATATTATACTCAGTAAACTCTTAAAATTTCCTATTGCCTCTAGAATCAAATTCAATTTGCTCTTTTTAGCTTTTAGAATCCTTCACAGTCTGGCCCCAATCTATCTTTTCAGCCTGATTAAGTATTATTCCCCATCCATCACTGTTTGATCCAACCAAGCTGGTTTTCTCTCTGTTCTTATATACAACACTATCTCCCACCTCTTTTTCTTTGCACTAGCTGGACACCATGCCTGGAATTCACAACTCCTTTCCTTTGTCTCCTAGAATCTGTTCTTTGCCTTCAAAACACTGTTTATGTCCAGCCTTTTTTTTTTTTTTTTAGACTTAAAATCTTTCCTGATCTCCTCCATTGCTAGCCTTCCTTATTTTTTTGCTCTGTCTTTTTGTCTCTGTCTGCCTGTCTGTCTCTCCTCTTTTTCCTTCTCCTCCCTTTCCCTTTCCTTCCCCTTGATTTAACTGCCATTTTTTGGGTACATTTTCTATGTATTTATTCTGCTTTATATGTCCAGTTCTCTCTCTCTCTCTCTCTCTCTCTCTCTCTTTCAGTATATCAGCTTCGTATATAGAGGAATTGATTTTTTTTTTGTATTTGTATTCTTAGAATCTATTACAGTGCCTAATAAATAATAGATGTTTAATAAATACTTATTGCTTGATTGAACTAAGAGGGAAAGACAATATATTAGCTATTCCAAATGAAATCAGAGGATTTTGTGTCATATTTAATAGAAAATAGCTGATAATTTTAGTTAATGCAATTAGAAATTTATCATTCTGTTTTTGTTGAGTTGTTTAGTCTTGTTCAATTCTTTGGGATTTTCTTGGCAAAGATACTGCAGTAGTTTGCTATTTCCTTCTCCAGTAGATTAAGGCAAAAAGAGATCAAGTGACTTCCATAGGGTCACACTTCTAGTGAGTGACTGAGGACTTGAATTCTTTCTGACCCCAGGCCCAGGGTGCAATCTCCTGAGCCTCTCTTATCAGTTAAGCATGTGTAATAGAGAAAAACCAAATACGTAGGTGTTTATATCACTAGAGAAAAAAAACCAAAAGTTATATTAAGTATAAAGAAGTGACATCTCCCTTTAAATACATACAGGAAACAAATTTTAACCTAAAGGATCTATTTAGATCTGTTAGAAATACCTAAATTAAAGAATTCTCCATTTTATTGTCTTGCTGTCGTATTCTATAGAAAAGATATTGACTGAAACTTGTGAAACATATTTCTTAATAACAAAAAGGAATCACTTTATAGTTACATATTGGCTACTAAGCTCAGTGATGTCTCAGAATTATTATTTTTAGTTTTCATTGGTTGATTCTTTCAAAAAGATTAGTTATATTATAATGATCAATTAATGGCATATTTCAGCCTTTTTAATCCTTAGAATTTAGAATTGTAGAATTTTAGATTTGGAAGATAACTTAGATACCATCTAGGTTTATGTTTTATTATTTCAAATGAAGAAATTATGTTGATTTTTTTCCTAGTGTTATTTTTCTTCTACAGGCAATATGGTGATATAGATACAGAGTTATTCTCAGAGTCAGAAAGACACAGTTTATTTCCTACTTATTGATACTTATTGCTTTGTGACTGAGCTAGTCACTGAGACAAAGGTCCTTAATTTTTTTTTTTTTTTGTCACAGACCCTTTTAGCAACCTGTGGATCTCTTCTCATAATTATGTTTTTAATGGAAGGAAATGCTAAATTTCATTTAGAGGTTAGTGAAAATAAAGACTCTTCCCCCATCTAAGTTCATGAGTGTACGTGTTTTATTATGCTTTATTATAGTGTGAAGAAGACTATGGATTCTTTTTTTTAATGTTAAACATGGTAAAAATATATATTAAATCCAATATTCATACATATTTATATTTATCTTGCTGCACAAGAAAAATCAAGTCAAACAGGAAAAACAATGAGATAAAGTAAAATGCAAGCAAACAACAACAGAAAGAGTGAAAATGTTATGTTGTGAACCACACTCAGTTCCCACAGTCCTCTCTCTGGGTGCACATGGCTCTCCTCATTACAAGATTATTGGAACTGCTCTGAATCATCTCATTGTTAAAGAGAACCATGTTCATCAGAATTGATCATCATTATAATCTTGTGTGTTGCTGTGTACAATAATTTCTTGGTTCTGCTAATTTTAGTTAGCGTCAGTTCATGTAAGTCTCTCCAGGTCTCTCTGAAATCATCCTGTTGGTCATTTCTTACAGAACAATAATATTCCATAACATTCATATACCATAATTTATTAAGCCATTCTCTACTGATGAGCATCCATTCAATTTCCAGTTTCTTGCCATCACAGAAAGGGCTGCCACAAACATTCTTGCACATACAGGTCCCTTTCCCTCTTCTTTTTGGGATATAAGCCCAGAAGAGACACTGCTGGATCAAAGGGTATGCACAGTTTGATAACTCTTTGGGCATAGTTCCAAATTGCTCTCCAGAACAATTGGGTCACTTCACAATTCCACCAACAATGTATTAGTGTCCCAGTTTCCCCACATCTCCTCCAACAATCACCATTATTTTTTCCTCTCATTTTAGCCAATCTGAAAGGTGTGTAGTGGTATCTCAGAATTGAGACTATGGATTCTTGAAGGCCATGTTAACAGTGTAGAAGTCCTAAAAGTTTTTGCAAGCTTTATCATCTGGAAAGGCTTTGGGAATGGAGTGTAATGGGTTATATGTGTATCATCTGCAGAAAAGTTTTGGAGTATTCAAAGAATCTAATCAAGGATTTGGCTTTGCTATGATGAGCTTTTCAGCTCATGAAGATGGCAAAGGAATTGTGATCTGTGTTGGTGAGGAGGGTATTCACTTTGATGAAATCATGGATCATTGAGTCAATTAGTCACTAGACTATGATAGGCATTTTAAATACTGAGGACACCAAGAAAAAGCAAACAAGACAAAACAAAAATAAAAGAAACAAACTCTTCCCTTAAGGAGGTTGCATTCTGTTGGAGGAGACAGTGAGTTTGTTTAAAACATACACATATACATCAACATCTTCATTTAAGTGTTGGGTATATGCACCTACAGGCATACATACAAAATATCTACTAAATAAATCCAAAGTAAACTTAGGGAATGAGGTACGAGTGCTGGGGCATTGAAGTATATGTGTGAATACATAGAGGGATGCTTATACTTTTTATTTTTTTAAATTTTATTAAAGCTTTTTATTTACAAAACATGCATGGGTAATTTTTCAATATTGATCCTTACAAAACTTTCTGTTCCAAATTTTTCTCTTCTTCCTCCCACTCCTTCTCCTTGGGAGGGTAGTCCAATACATATTAAATATGTTAAAATATATGTTAAATTCTTTCTCTCTCCATATATATATACACGCATATTTATACAGTTATCTTGCTTCACAAAAAATATCAGATCAAGAAGAAAAAAACTTGAGAAAGAAACCAAAATGCAATGCTTATACTTAAAATTTTTTTTTATAACTGTGCTTATATAATTCACATCATTTCTTTCATAGTTAACATGCATGTCTATAAATGCACAATACATTTAAATATTATATTACATATGAAGAATTTCCTAAAATAATTTTCCAAAGATAAACTGATCAATTTTGTAAAATAGCGATTTCTCTATAACTGGAGATGTTTAAACAGTCTGGATTATTGTATACAATACCTTGTTATTTAATATTATTTTCCTAAAATGCAGATCTGGCCTTGCTACCCTTTAACTTTAGTAAATTCTAGAGGTTCCCTTGTTATTTCTTAGGTCGATTATAAACTCCTCTGCCTAATATTTAAAGCTTTTTATTATCTGGCCTCAGCCTACCTTTCCAGCCTTATTATACATTATCCCCCTACATTTACTTTGTGGGAAAACCAAATTCATCTTATTGCAGTTTCTCACTTAAGTACTTCCCTTCCTATCCCTGTGCTTTCACCCTAGCCACTATCTCCCTTATTTCCTCCTTATCTCTACCTCTTCCAATCTCTGCTTTCCAGTACCTTGCTTCCCTCTACCTGGATATCATAGTCTAAGAATTTAGTTTTCTGTGAGGATTTCATAGCTCCACTGTCACTAAGCCTCCTATGATTTGGGCATAGTGGAGAATGCCTACATAAGATGAATGGTTAACTGGATGACTTGAAAGATATCCTCCAACTTTTAAGGCTATGGTTCTAATAATAAAATTATCTCCCTTAAAATTACAGTATATTATATTATTTTAAATAGTTATCCAATTCAGTTAGTATTTACTAAGTGAGTGTTATTTATATGGCACAGTGCTATGGCACTGTAATTGTTGAATTAAAGAAACAAAAACTAAATCCTGCTTTAAAGAAGTTTGCATTTCTCTCGCAGAAGAAAATGTTTGTGGATAAATAATGCAAAGTATATACAATTTGTGGGTATGTGAAAGTGTGTATATTTGTGTGTATGTTATATGTATGAAAGAATACTAATAAATGAGGTGATCATTAAAGGCTTCTGTAGAAGATAGCTAGTTTAGGAGGGAAGGCACGCTATGCAAAAACATTTAGGATTAGGTATCTAGCTGATATGTAGAGGTGACATGATATGAAATCAGTTGGGAAAGATTGCCTGAAGACAGATTTTGAAGGACTTTAAATGCCAAACAGAGCACTTCACATTTTATCTTAGAGGGAATAGGAACCCCTGAAGAAGCGAGAGTAGTGTAGACATACTTGTGAAATATGTACCAATCACACTGCCAATTTGTGTATAAGGTAGATGGATGGAGAGATGAGATTGGAAACAAAACAATTAATTAAAAGGAAGTTGCAATAATCCATATGAGAGAGGTGATAAAGGAGTGAGCCATGGTGGTGATTGTGTGAATGGAGAGAAAAGTGAAAAAGATTGCGAAGGCAGAATCAGCAAAATTTGGCCACTGGTTAGTTTGGGGTGGTGACTGGATCATAGATTTTGATCTAAAAGGGTGTTCTAAACCAAACTTGATTCAGCTTATATGTTTGATATTAGTGTGAAATGAGACACTTGGAGATCATGCCAAAGTTAGCAAAAGGAGATTACTTAACTCTAGAAGTTAAATGATATTCAGTAAAGATGTGCACTGAGAAAATCCTGAGCTGATTCAGCTGAGCAAAGTTCCTCCGCCCCTAAGCTGATCATTGTGACCTGCCAGCGAAGCATTCCAACACAGCTGGAATGCCTCGGACTTTTTTGTACTCTGGTGACCTGGAAGTGTTGTCAGTAACTTGACCCCTTAGTCCTCTGATCCAATCAAATCTCAAGGATAGTTTGAATATCTTTTAAGGAAAAAGTAGGCTAACTTGCATGGGACATAGAATGCTCCTTCTGAAAGAGTCATAAGTTATTAATAAAGAGAATCTAAAATATTATATAATTCAGCTCTTTTATTTAACATATAAGAAAACAAGTCTGTAGAGTCTCAGTTTGTCTTTTTCAAAAACATAAAGGTATTATATGCTTATTTTAGGACTTTTTATCCCAGAATAGGGATGGGTGGTGGTGGAAAATGTTAAAATTGAGAATGATTCCAAGCTTGTGAGTGTAAGAAGTTAAGGTAGAGTTAGAGAGAAAGATGAGTTTTAATTTGGACATTCTGAGTTTGAAAGGCAGTTGTTTATCTAGAACTGAAGCCAAGGAGTTAGATGAGAATTGACTATATTAATTTTGAATTTTGCTAATTTGCATAAATTTGCTTATGGGTCTCATAAGAAAGAAAACCAAAAACCTTTGATTACACCCATGATTAAGGGATGATGGTATAGAAGCATAGAGAAAGGGAAAGTTACCTTATATGGTAAAAATGAGGAAAGAAGGAAATAAGCATTTATTAAGCACCGGATATGTACCGATTATGGCAATCACTTTACAAATATTATCTCCTTTGAGCCTTACAATAATCCTAGAATGTAGTTGCTATTATTATACTCAATTTTCAGTTGAGGAAGCTGAGGTAGCTAGTAGTTAAGTGACTCATGTAGGGTCACACAATTAGTAAGTCAGGCTAGATTTGAACTCAGATCTTTCTGATCCTAGACCCAACTCTCAGGTCTTTCTGTCAGCAAAAAAGAGGAAGTGATAATGGGTAGATCTGGAAGAGATGAGATTTGGAATAACTGTTCCAAATCTTATTTCTTCCAAATACACCTATTATCACTTAGAGTGCTTAGAGAACCAGTCAGAAAAGAGCAAGATAATTGTTTGGCACATTGAGGAATCAACTGAGATTATGTAACACAAATCTGTAATATACCCAATTGGTCTTGTCCTGCAATTTCCTCCAGCCATGGTCAGTAATATAGAGGTAGAAGTAAACAAGGCAGATAGTGAGATTAATTTAATATTGAAGCTTAGAAATAGACAAGGGACAAAGGATTTGAAAAAAAGGGATAATAAAATATTGAACTAATTAACCAATAATTGTGAAGGGCAGAAAATCAAATGAGATCAGAAGAGATAGGTACTGTGAAAACCATAGGGGTAAAGTGACTAGAAACCAAATGAGGACAAAGAACAATTTTAAAAGGAATGTGGTGTCCTTGTGGAAGTGGTGGGAATTGTAACAATATATGTTGAGAAGAATTTCAGAATTCTAGATTATGGAGATTGAACATTGTGGGTGATGATACGATCAAGTATATGATCATTCTTGTAGGGGACTGAGGTAAATAAAGGAATGGATCATTAGAATTGCGATCAGTGAAGCAAGATGTCAGAATGTTTGGTGGGGTACCAACATGTGTATGGAATGTCCAAATAGAACAGGATTTGGGGTAGAAAGGATGATTGAACCAGGTACTAAACTTCTTGAGTAAAGAGGGAAGAATATCTATGATTTTCATGTGGCCCACAACATTCTCTAGAGCAGTTCAAACCAGATTAAAATATAATTCCTACTTCATTTTCATGTATTTATGTAATAATAATAATTTAAAAGAACATCTGTATAAACCTGTGGTTTTCTTTTCTTTTCTTTTTTTTTTTTAAATAACTTTGTATTGATAGAACCCATGCCAGGGTAATTTTTTACAGCATTATCCCTTGCATTCACTTCTGTTCCGATTTTTCCCCTCCCTCCCTCCACCCCCTGGCAAGCAGTCCTTTACATGTTGAATAGTAAACCTGTGGTTTTCAAAGTCAGTATACAATCCTTAGGGATCCTTATGTACGGTTTTTAGTGGCCTCAATTTCTATTTGAGTTTGACACTACTTATGTGGATAGCAGGGAAAACAAGTAAGGAAATATTTTAATTTTTATATGAATTGTTATACATTGAGGGGAGGAAAAAGTAGGATTAATGTATTAATGGTAATAGTGTGGGGGGGGAGGAGTGTCTTTATGTTTTAATCTGTTCTCATATTAATGCCTTAGTCTTCTGGCATGCTTTGGCCTTGAGTTGTTGAAATAGCCCATTAGAGCCTTGGTCTCAATGCTATTTTGTAATGTATGCCCTGGGAATGTTTAGTGAGTGATAATGAAAGTGATACATTGTTCAAATATAAAAAGAAACATTGTTCATATCATTTAAGAATATTTGAGTGGGTCAACAAAACCAATGGATTTAAATTTTAACAATAATTTCTTTTTGAGAAAAGTACTTATGTTGTGTGTCACTGATCTTGATCTACCTTTGGAGGTTACTGGTGAATACCAGAAGTTTTACCTGGTGGTTTTCTTTGTAGACTACTGAAAGTATAATAGCTAATCTCTATTGAAAATACTTATTTGAAATAAAAATAATTAAAAAAAAACCTACAATCATTTTCTTTGAAGTTATAGAATATGGCTTCCCTTTTTATTTATTTGCTTTCTTTTTCCTTACTTCAGTGGTAGGTACTTTTTTGAAAGATTTTAGGAAGATGTATTTTAATTTCACTTATTTAGAACTAATACAAGATCCAGAAGAGGGAGTCATTTAATAAACATTTATTAAATGCCTACTATTTAACTACTACTATGGTACTACTATAGGTACTCTTTTCATGTAACAAAATAGAAGGCATGAAGACTATGTACTTTATTTATAGGAAGCCTGCCTACACTTTTAGGGTATTTTATTCTTATTTTCACTAAATTTGGTTATCTAGTTTCTTTCTTTTTCTTTCTTTCTTTCTTTTTTGTTTGTTTTTGCTAAGGCAATTGGCATCAACTGACTTGCCTAGGATCACACAGTTAGGAAGTATTAAATGTCTGAAATCAGATTTGAACCCATGTCCTTCTGACTAGAGGGATAGTGCTATATCCATTGTGCCACCTGGCTGCCCCTGGTTGTCTAGTTTCGAAGCTTGCACTAATGGTTATGGAGGAGGAAGAAGGAGGTGTTTTAGTCAGCTGTATTTAATATACTGAGCATTGATAGCTGAGAGCAAAGGCTGGGGAGGGGATATAGAATAATATTAAAAACCACACACTAGAACATAAGAATGTTTTTGTATTGATCTATTCAGTGTTGGACCAAATAATTCTCTCTTTTCAACTAGCACAGTAGCTCTGAGTACATCATTAAGTGTGGGGCCTAAAAAAACTATCAAATTAAATTTTTTAAATTGTTAATAATTATAATAATATTTATATAGCACTTTAGAGTTGTAAGATGCTTTACATATGTTAACTTCTGATCTTTATAATAACACTGAGAGGTGGGTGCCATTTTACATATGAAGAAAAGAGAGACAGAGAAGTTATTAAGTGACTTGCACTGGATCATACAATTAGGTAAGGCAGGTAATTTTTTGACTCCAGTTTCCATACCCTGCCACTAACTACCTCAGTATTAACAGCTCATCTTTATATAGTGCTTTCTAAGGTTTGTAAGGTGCTTTAAAAATAATCTCATTTTATTCTTATAGAAGCCAAGGGATATGGATGTTATTATTATTTCCATTTGGCATTTGAGGAAACTCGGGAAGACAGATTAAATGACTTGATCAAGGTCTTGTAGCCAGTATGTGCCTCAGGCCAGACTCAGATTCCCATCTTCCTGACTTCTTGTGTAACTAACACTGTCTTTTGTGGATATGATGATTCTGAATAACCAATAATACATTAATTTATGTTTAGTCTATTATCTTTCAGATGGCAGGTTAATAATGCATCTTAGAAAAATTTCTAGCTAAATATGGTTTGATTATAAAGTGCTAAGAATTAAGAAAGTAATCTTGGGCTATTCTTGGAACTTGGGTATACTAAATTATTTAGTTCCCTAGGGTTCCAAAGACTCAAAGTTTTAGCTATAATTGTTAAAGGAGTTATATTAATGTTGTATACCTTGAATACAAATTTTATCTTTTTTATTATAACTTTTTATTTACAAGATATATGCATGACATTTGCATATTTGCAATTGACAATTGCAAAATCTTTTGTTACAATTTTTCCCCTCCTTTCCCTCCCCCCTCCCCCAGGTGGCAGTTGACCAATACATGTTATATATGTTAAATACAATATATGTATACATGTCCATACAGTTATTTTGCTGTACAAAAAGAATTGGACTTTGAAATAGTATACAATTAACCTGTGAAGGAAATCAAAAATTCAGGCGGACAAAAATAGAGGGATTGAGAATTCTACATAGTGGTTCATACTCATTTCCCAGATTCTTTTGCTGGGTGTAGTTGGTTCAATTAATTACTGCTCTATTGGTACTGATTGGATTCATCTCATTGTTGAACGTCCTTCAGAATTGATCACCATATAGTATGGTACAAATTGTATTTTTAAGCATAATATTTGCAAATGTGCACAAAAATCATTTTTCATATATACTAATTTTATAAAATTATTTTTTATGCACACATACAAATAAATATCCATTAGTCCATTATAAGCACTGGAAAAAGAGGCTATTCAGCACTGACACAATATTTTTTTGTATTCTTCCCTTCAGTTTTAGTCAGGAAAGGCAATTTCATGAAAAAGTCTTTGTTGCTTAAGTCATATGTTCTTTTCTCTCCTTCCTCATTTGATACCATTATTCTTTTTGTGAAATGGTGGTAATATGCTCAGCAATTTGTTACAGTGTCAGAAATGAATATAAAATCAAAGAAAGACAAAGTGGTCCAGATGGGTTTTCTTAAAAGTCATTCCCTGTTTTCATGTAAAACATCATTGTTAAAACCACTGGGACAAGTATGCAACTCAGGTATCAATCATGATCAAGAATCCATTTGTGGTGAGATTTCACACAGGCACATTTTGAGCTGTCCTTTGGTCCCTGTACCAGTAGAGGACGCCCACAGCATAGTCCAGGGCCAAAAAGACCACCTGAGTTGAGGTTTAAATACACATAGTTCAAAACACCAGAATTCCAAATTCTGTCTCAGTCTGTGAAGCGCATTAATTTTGGTAGTATTCCATTCTTTAAATTTGGATGACAGAGAATTTGGCATAAACAGTGCCTAGGAGGTAACTTGGATTTTTAATCTTGGTCACCTACTCTCCCTGCTGTAGACTTAAATTATGTTCCCATATAGACATCATTTTATTGCACTTTACTTTATAGTGTTGCTACAAATTGAAGGTTTTTGGCAACCCTGTGTCAAGCACGTTCATAGGTACCATTTTCCCAACAGCACGTGCTCATATTGTGTGTCTGTGTCACATTTTTGCAATTCTCATTTTGAATTTTTTCATTATTATCTCTATTCTGGTGATCTGTGATGTAATTGTTGTAATGGGGTCTTGTGCCTAGAGAAGACAGTGAACTTAATTGATAGATGCTGTGTGTCCTGAATGCAATTTCCAGTCTCTCTCTTCTTGGGTTTTCTTATTCCCTTAGCCTCAACAATATTGAAATTAGGTCACTTAATAACCCTATGATGACCTCTGAATATTCAAGTGAAAGGAAAAGTCAATTGTTATGGCAAACTTCATTGTTTTATTTTAAAAAATTGTCACAATCACCCCAGCCTTTAGCAGCCATCACCCATCAGTCAGCAGTGATCAACCCTGAGGCAAGGACTCCCGCTTCTCTATTTAATATTTTTTTGTATTCAATATTTTTTTGTCTTGTCTTTTGCATAACTGTATGCTCTTGTTTCATAATGTGCCTTGCTCCCTGATTGTGTGAAAATAGAGAGATATATTCAGTACTACTGACCTTGTTTTCATTATACTGCTGGATTAAGTTATTTTACTGAGTCACTCTCTTGACAGTTATTGTTAGTAAACTATTGTAATGGCTTAGGTTGGTGGTCATGAAGTCAGTGTAAATTTTTTTTTCATTTACATGTTTCCATTATGTAAGTTTACTGAAACCTTAATAAAATATTGGCTTCATCCAAAAAAAAAAAAAAAAAAAGGACTCCCGCTCCTCTCTATCCTTTCCCCCTTCCCCAACAAAAAGATTGTGATTTGCCAGAGTCTCAGTTTATGGTTAGCATTTTTAGTAATAAAGCATTTTTAAATTAAGGAATGTACATTTTTGTAGACATGATACTTTTACACACTCAATAGACTAAATTATGTTATAAACATGGCTATGGATTGGGAAACCAAAAAAAAATGTGGGACTTGTTTTTCATTGCAAACCCACAATATCTCTTAGAGATACCACTTTCTGAGTCATTGTCCTTATTCTAAAGAGCAGTCATATTTTTCTTTAGGATCATCATATTTTGGATGGACTATGTTACTCCAATCTTTAGCATTCTCTAGGATGCCTGCTTTATTCTCAGCAGACTTTCTTATAGTCTTGATCTTTTCAACCAAAAACTTTCCTTTTCTTTGTATAATAGAAATGAGAATTTTTCCTACAATTACCATATTTATCACCAGAGTACTCCTTCCACTTTTTTAAACTCTTAACACCAAGGGGTAGCATGGGGATGAGGTTTATAAGATCACACTTCTAGAGGAGGAACAGATCTTATCGGCTATCTAGTCCAGTCCCTTCAGTTTATAGTTGAGGATACTGAGGCCTGAGACATTAAGTGACATACAAAATTACAGGTAGCAAGTCACAAGAGTAGGATTTGAATTCAGGTTGTCTGACTCCAAAACCAACTTTTTTTCTGCTGAATCAGACTAGGGAGGTTTGGGCACTTTCCATTTCCCATTGCTGCTTACATATCCTTTGGATTTTTCTTAAAAGTATTTGCATTTAAACCACTACATTGCATCTCTTTTTTTCATTCATTTAGACTCCCATGTCACTCTGGCAATTTTTAAAATGACTTTAGAAATGAATCAATCTTTTTTTTTCTCTGACCCAAGCTCCATCTTTATCCGTATTGTTAATCCTGTCAACATTCAAATTACATAATTTGCTAACCTTTTCAATTCCAGTGATTGCCTCCATTCCTTTTTGATGATATACCCTTAATTTAATTCACTACAACCCTACCATTTCCTAATTTTTGAATGTTAAAATTCTGTTCTGACTACCTCTTCCTGTCTCTTTCACATATGAAATCTAATTATTTTTCCTTTTTGTTATTTCCATTTGGATGTTAACTGGTTGTTCTACTGGATAGTTCCACTGGATGTTCCACTTAAAATTCATGGAGTTTATCTTTTCACTGAAACTATCTTCTGATTTAATATTTCTTTCAATCACATTGCCATTTCCTCAATTTTCCTTGTTTGAAACTGTTATTATCATTTCATCTTAGCTTTCACCAATTCTTGTTTATTGTTGTTATAGCATCTTTCAAAAATCCATTTTTTTTTAATGGTACATATTTAAGACTAGTAAATGATATTATTGGCAACCACTTAACAAACTAAATTCAAGCAGATTTTCTACTTTAACTCTCCTCTTTCCTAGCCATCCTTCATGATGCTTCTAGCTGAATAATCTTCTAAATAATGTTTTCACTCTTCTGCTCGAAAATATTGTTGTTTAGTTATTTTTAGTTGTTTCTGGCTCGTCATCAGACCTTTTGGGGATATTTTTGACAAAGTACTAAAATGATTTGTCATTTCCTTCTTCAATTCATTTTACAGATAAGGAAAGTAAGGCACACAGAGCTAAGTAACTTGCCCAAGATCACACAGTTACTAAATCAACTGGATTTGAACTTGGGTGTTCCTGCTCTAATTCATTGTACTGCCTAGTTGCTCCCACATATTTAGCGATCCTTTTGTTTACTAAGCAAAATTCAGACTTTTCCCTTGGCATTCAGGGGCCTCCAGAGTTGTCTGTCAGCATCTCAAGGTCTGTGATGTTCATGTCCAAGCATGGTGCTTCCACTGTCCTTGATGCAAAGAAGTTTGTCATAGTAATACATTTTGAGATCTGGTGGAAAAAAAAAATCAGATCATTGGTATTGAGTTGGAAGAGACTTTAGAGGTCATCAAACCTGGAGTCCTGCTTTTGTGGATGAGGAAACTAAGATCCAAAGAAGTGAAGATAATTTCCATAAATGATAACTAGTAAGTGTCTGAGGCAGAATTCAAATCCAGACCTGGTTCTCTAGCCATTATACTCCTCTGCATCTCTGAGTAAGCATGGCTGAAAGAGGTTCCCTTTCTCCCTCGTCCCTCAATGTTAAAATCTTGACTACTGTGCAAAGTGCTGGGAGACAGAAAGATGAAAAGCAACACAATCTCTGTGATAAGCTAGCTTACAAACTAATAGGGGACATACATAAATAAAAAAAAAAAAGAAGGAAAGCAAAGGAAGGAGGGAAAGGGATATTGATTAGTCTTTCTGTGAGGTGGGAATTGGGTTTCAAGGAGGCTTCAGAGGAATAAAGAGATAACATGTTCAGCCTTGAAGGAAGTGATGAATTTGAAATGATGCAGTGCAGAGGGAATGTATCCCAGAGTTGGGAGATACAGTCCTTGTCAATACATAAACCAGAATACAGCAGGGAAAAAAGCTAGTCTAATCTGAAGAGAACATACAATGCATGAAGATTAAAAAAGAGGAAAAACAAGCCTTACAAGATAGGTAGGAGCCAAACTGAAGAGTCCTTGGATTTCAAGCTTAGTTAGTTTTTTTTTTTCCTGATAATTAAATGGATCTCCTGAAGGTTTTTGAGCAGCAGAATGACATGACTAGATCTGTGTCTTAGTTTATTTGGTAGTTATGTAAAGGATAGATTGGACAGAGGAGACAGTAGAACTTTATGGAGGAGGCAATTTCACCTATGTTTGAATAAGTGTAACTAGAGCCTAATGAACTCTGTAGAGAATCTCAGGTCTAAGGAACAAGGGTCACATTCTTTTCCCATAGAACTAGATAATTTGAGATGTTCCAGATTTTTTTTTTTTTAGTGGGGTAATTGAAATGAACCATTTAATGAGTGCCCTCGTACAGTTGCTTATTAACATGTTCTTGGCTTCAGGAGAAGGCACTTCCTATATCAGTGTATTTTTCCATGTGGGAAATCCTCAGTCCTGATTAAAATTTTTTCATGATTCTGTTGACTGTTAGTTTGACGTCCAACAAGACTAGCCATGACTATTATGACCAGAAGCACCTGTAGAGGTCCTTGACCTTTTGTGGCTTTTCATATGACACAGATTCTTTATCAGTTGCACCTGAAAGTATCAGATGCTAGTTATTATGACCCCAAAACTCTTAGAATTGTAAGTTGGAAGGGACCTTACAGGTCATCTAGGCCTGGGAGATTAAACACCACCTACATGCTACATGCAACCCCCAGGGTGACTTGAACCAAATTAAAATGTGATTGAGAAATATTTAACAAAATAAATAAAAATACAATAACATGTACATCATACCAGGGATCCTTATCTATGATTTAGTGGTCCCTACTTCTATTTGAGTTTGACATCCCTGATCTTTACTAATTCTCTTATTTTACAAATAATGAAGCTAGGTAACTGAGGTTCAGTGACTTGCCCAGATTCTTACAGGTAATAAGCAGCAAAGCCAAATTCCTATCCTGATCTTCTTCAAATCAAACTGGCTTTTTTTTTTTTTTAATCTCATACTGTCTCTTTTCTCTGCACATCAGTTTGTCTCCAAAATGATAAAAAAAAAAAAAAAAAGGAATGGGAATCACTAAAAAGAGTTGATCACTTAAAGATACTTATTATCTTGTCCCTGGTTCATATTGTACTTCTTAATTTCATTTGTGATAATAAATTCCCTAGTTTAAGAATGTTTTCCTCAAAGTTCACATACTTTATGTTTCTGAATAACTGAATATATCAATATCTGAAATAGGAATTTGAATATAACAAATGCATAGAAGAATTAAGACATTGGTATGAATGATTGGAAAGGGAGAGAATCACTTCTATTTAGGTGGGTATTAGGGAAATTTTAGCATCAGACTTTACCCACAATCTGTATTCTTGTCCAGAGATCTAATAATTTTGCAAGAGGATGGAAAATAGGTTATTGCATATGGAGTCAAAGTCAATTCAACAAGCATTTATAAACCACTTATTTGGTGATCACTTTGCTAAGCACTGGGGATATAAGGAATAACCAAAAGCAGGCTTCCTTTCAAGAAATTCATAGTCTAAGGGGAAAAGAGACCCAGACTTAAGTTTTAGTCCTTTTGGTGTTTTTATTATTGTTCATTCATTGTAGTCATGTCTGACTCTTTATGGCCCCATTTGGGGTTTTCTTGGCAAAGATCCTGGAATAGTTTGCCATTATCTTCTCTAGCTCCTTTATAGATAAGGAAACTGAGGCAAACAGGGTTAAGTAACTTGCCCAGGGTCACATAGCTAATAAGTGTATTTATGTTTGGGTTCAACTAACCTCTTTGAAACTCAGCTTCCCTAATTGTAAAATAAAAAGGTAAAAACATTAGATTATAGTGAGAAGACTGGTGTTGAGAAACCAAAGAGAAATGTAAACCAATTATAAAAGTAGGCCTTTGTTGAACTTATAGTGATCACATATTGAAATTTTTGTTTGTACTCTGTTTGAGGTAAGCGCCTTAGGCATTGCATATGTTTTTGTATTTTCTCTATTCGTTGTATACCATTTGAAATTAACTTTTGGTTCACAGTTTTCCATTTTAAAATAATCATCTGTTTAGAGTAATGATGAAAATAATAGTGACATATTATTTTTTTTGAAATACAGAATATAAAAATGATATACCCAATATATTAAAGTATTAGGCTATATAATAGGCATAATAGAATCTATAAAAGTGTACAAACTTATAATTGTTATTTTCCACAATATTTTCTGACTATGTAAAAATGGAAAATTCTGTCTTTCTGCTTTCTCTTTGAGTGGCTCAAAAAATGGGATATCAGCAGTATATCTATTATTATAACACTGATATTATATTTGTCAGTGGTTAAAGAGCTGCTTTGGAATCAGGTTAGTTTGACAATTACTGTCTGTGACTTGGACAAATCACAATTTCTCTGTGAGACATCTGAAAACTATTTTTTGCTGATAGAGCTTCTTATATGAGTGAAATCACAAGTCATATAAAAGCAAGCAAACAGATTAAATGTACTCACTCTATTTAACACTTAATCTGTCATTGAATGAAAAAAAAAATTGCTGTCTTTTAAACCATATTTTCTCAGTAAAGACTACTTTTTTGTCTGAACAGTTTGGTTTGCACCAAAGAGAAAATGAAGTATCATATATATGAAATATATGTAGGTATGCAATATGGAAGTTACAGCCTAATGATTTGGAATTTACACTTAAGTTAATTCAATTGGTAATGGATTAATTGCATATTATTACTTGTCTTTAAATAAAAAGATCAACGTATGTCATATATATTACATAACACTTTTAAGTGAAGCAAAGTTTTGAATCCTGTCTTCTTAGGCAAGAGAAAGATTTAAGAGCTAGGTTCTACTGCTATGCAGTCAAGGAATCTTTAGACATAGGAAACATTCCTAGGTTTATGATGTAATGTGGAAAGAAAAGTAAGTACTCTCCCAAATTTCAGTGGATCTATATGGGTCAATATGGAAAGTTGTTTTTGATAGTGTAGATGACAATTCATCTATTTCTGGCTATTTTGTACACTTCCATCCCTCCTTTACCATATGTTTATCATAAAGGCTTCACATCTCTTGACAATGATAGGGTACTCGTGAATCATGTGGACAATCCATTGATTATACTTCATTTTCTCTATATGATGCCCAATTGTTTTGGCTGTTAATTTTTTTGATATCTTTTATATCAGGGGTCCTCAAACTACGGCCCATGAGCCAGATGCAGCAGCTGAGGATGTTTATCCCCCTCACCCAGGGCTATAAAGTTTCTTTATTTAAAGGCCCACCAAACAAAGTTTTTGTTTTTACTATAGTCCAGCCCTCCAACAGTGTGAGGGACAGTGAACTGGCCCCTATTTTAAAAGTTTGAGGACCTCTGTTATATGATTGCTTTTGCATATTTCCTTCTTTGTGATAATAGCAAAAAAATTTTACCAAGTACTGTATCTATCTAGGTATGCATATATGCATACATACTCCTATGTATATATAGCACACATCTCAACATCTCATTTGAACCTCACAACATCATAAAGAAGTAGATATTATTATTATCTTAATTTTATAGATAAAGAAATTCAAGCTTAGAGAGTTTAAGTGGTTGTCCATGGTCATACATTTAGAATAGATGAGATAGGATAGTTCTCATAATTCAGATCCATACATCATTGGAACAACATTGGTATTCAATAGATAGCCCTTTGATATGGCATGGCATAAAGAGATATGTTCATAAAAAATAGTGAACAGCATTATATGAGAAGTCCAAATTGAAGAAAGATTCTCTAGAGATGTTGATGTTCTCCAGCTGCTACTTTTGGTTGTTCAAGTCCAAGAATTCTGCAGAGCTTTCTGCAGGAGATCTATGTTGACCTAATATCCATACATAGAAAAAAAAAATAGCAAGAGAAATAAAAGAAGTGAGTGAAAAATGCCTGTTGATACTTTCTATCAGACTATGTATAATAATCTATAGAGTTGCGTGATCAGTATTATTTGTTACACAATTTTGAAATTATCATCTCACATATAGCTTCTGTTGGTGTTGGCACATGTCTCTCATCTTGCTTCTTGACTCAATCATTGTTAATTATTTTATTAATTCTCTACCTGAATTCAAGATGCTCAATAACAGAATATAACTGATAACTCCTCATTAGTGAATTATCTATGTCTGCCAACTTCAATTTATTAAATAAATTAGAAATTTTTGCAGTAGCGATAAAAAAAGAAAAATAAACTTAAAGGCAAAGAAGAAACAAAATTATAACTTTTTTTCAAGTTATATGATGCTCTATTTAAAAATGCTTTTAAAAGTTTGTTAAAATTGATTGATGTTACAAATTCATCAAAGTTGCAGAATATAAAATAAACCCATATAAACCACCAATTATTGTGTATATTATCAATGGAACCTAGCAGGAAGGGACAGAAAAAAAATCTATTCAAAAAATCATAGGATGAATAAATTTTGGGATGTCTTCCTACTATAATACAAAGAGAAACTATATAAATACCAGCCCTAACCCCTCTACAGATATACAGCTCTAAATAAATATGAACTGATCCTATATGTCAGGAAGTGAATTCAAATTCTGCCTCAAACACCAGCTTTGGGCAAGTCACTTGATCTCCGTGTTTCAATTTCCTCATCTGTAAAATGAAGATAATGATAGTACCTGTCTCCTAGGACTGCTCTAAAATAATATCCATTAGATTGGAAAAAATGACAAGAAAAAATAACAATTATTAACAGAACTACAGCAAAAATGGGACACAAAACCTTTCCCACTTACGTGACTATTTGCTTCTTGTACCTCTGTCTCCTCCATTAGTTTCATGATTTCCTCATCAGTTTCAGTCCCCTGCTTCCTTGAGGTCCTACTCCATTACCATCTTTAGTTGCCCCATTCTTTGGGGACAAGATCTGTTCTACCTCCTGCTTTGTAAGTTCTTCTTGACTATACACCCATCTGTTCCAAGACATTTCTCCTGGAGCCTCACAGAATAAAGAGTCACCATATGCTACCAGGTTGAACCTCGAAGGAGAATCTGCAGAACCTAATTTTGTACTTCCCTCAACAGACTTCTTTCTAACCACTGACAGATACTCTGCTTGGGCTCATTCTTCAATGATATCCTCTTTTTCTTAACTCCATTCTAGTGATTCTGAAACTCTGTTATGGTAGAAATCCTGTTTTCTATTCCCAACTTACCTGTCCTGAATTCTGACCCATTTCCAGGATCCTACTGTATATTTGACTTTCAATTTTTTCTTCCCTTCCCCTCCCCTTCTCTGAATCTTCATTGTTTCGAGGAAAAAAAAGCAAGTAATACCCACCATGCATGTTTAATAAATCTCATGTGACAAATTTATGGCACAACATGGACAATACTGGCACAAGATGGATCAGTGAGATATAAATTATGATCTGCATTATTAGAAGGAATATACTTCTTCATTAAGTCAAAGATTCATTTTTTATAGAATACAACCTACATTGGAGAGACATTTATTTTGTAAAGGAAGAGATGTAAGAAATATGCATGTGGCATATGTTTATGTAGCTTTTTTTTTTCCTTTTCAATCTTTTTTCATGTTCCAGTTAAGTACTGTGAGTTATTGTTAGGCAATGTACTCTACTGGAATTAAAGATAATATTCCTTTTAAGGAGCTGGGATGAAATCAGAGACATAGATATAACTTGGAAGAAATCGTAGACTTATTTATTCAACTGCAGTGGTAGTTTATAGTCTTATTACAAAATTGAAGTTCACATCATGCACGTTTCAGTTTCAACTCCCATTTCTTGGCAATGAAAATTTTGCCTGTTGTTTTTTCTCATCTTGCTCATATTGGCAGTACTTTTAAAGGAAGCCATTTATGACCTAAAAACAATAAACAGAGAACAGATGCATAACTCTACACCCAAATGACCCAGAGAACATTATTTCCCATGCTCATTTATTTTCTTTTTGTGTGTGACAGATCATAAGTTGTGCTTTTATCCGTTATTTCAGAGGAACTATGGTTGGATATTTAATACTGAACCTGAAGCCATTCAATGAATGCTACCCCCTGTTAACAGAGAGATGTTAACAGAGAGTTTTTCTACTCCATTAAATAAAATAAACCTGATTTCATTTTAAACTTTTTGAGAATAGTTCTCATGTGTAAAGAAGTTCTCTGTGGTGGAAAGTTAATGGCTCAATGGTAATTTGTTAGAAATGCTTTTGGGTTGTAGACAGAGAAATTCAGAATTTTTTTAGGAACATTCATATATTATTGATTTTTTTTTACCTTAAAGAATGTTCAGAAGGTAGAATTGATGATTCCCATTTGGATAATTAATTATGATGATATAATACTAACCAATGTCCTAGATGTTCCAGCTAAAAGTCTTCATATTCTGGTGCATTTAAGGATAGAGAGATGGATTCCTGCTATCAGTAACTTTTTCACTGATCTTGAATTGTGCCATTTATTTTTCTGGATTTTAGTTTTTCCTTCAAAAAAAGGAGATGAGCAATGAAAATAATATTACAATATGTTTGATAAATTAACTTTCATTCCTTTATTGCATAAGCTTAGCCTTGTAGGATTATATGGAAGCACAATTACAACTGGAGTTCAGCAAAACATGCCATTATATAACTGATTTAAGCCATCCTTATGTATTTATACAGTAAAAGAATTGGTTTTTTTAGGTACTATATAAAACTCATAAAATTATGCATTCCTAACTTGCCAAGTCAATTGGACTTCTTTATAAGTGGAAATTTTGAAAGATGTGAAAGATGGTTATTTATTTATTTGGTTCACTTTCAGATATGTTTATTTAACCTTCTCCATTTCTTTGCTTGTAATTTATTCAGCCCCAAATGAATGTATCCTTAGTGTTGCATTTGAAATATCATTTTGTGTGGCATTGTCTAAGAAGCGAGATTGTTTTTCTTATATTTGGGAAGAAACATTCGTTCAACAGATACTTATTGGATGCCTTGTATATTTTCAGTACTAGTCTATGGTGATGTATAGAAGATAATGTTCCTAACTTTAAAAGGTTTATAATATATTGGTGAAGATTGCATATCTATGTAAACAATTACAGTGTGAGACGACGGGTAGTGATTGTTCAGAGGAGAGAGGATATTTCTTTTGGCTAATGATTTCAGAGAGGAGGTAACATTTCAGATGGACCTTGAAAAATAGGAGGAATGTCAGTATATGAAAATGAAATAGATGACATTGTAGCCATAAGCAAACAGCATATGGAAAAGCCTAGAGATGGGAGATATGTAGTCAGGGAATAATGAGTTGTGAATTATGGATAACATTTTTTGCAGAATAAACTTGTTGATAATTGTATAGTTGTTTTGATTTGTGCGTAAATTAAATTTAAGTGTGTCAGAGTTGCACAAAGTCACAACGAAGTTGTTGTTTTCCAGAGCCACCACTATCCAATAGCAGGACAGAGTCAAGATTACTGGTGATGACTCGAAATGCAGTGGATGACCTTGGTGTCTTTTGTGTCTAACCAAGCTCTAAGCCTCTATAACAACTTGTTTCACCTGCCTTCATGGCCATTGGAACAAATTATTCTCATCTGGCCATTCCATCCGAGGAATTCTTTACATGCTTTGGATAGACACACCCTAACTCACCAGAGAGTTTAAAATCCCTTGGTTTACCCCAACCTAGTTTAGTCTGTCTGCTGAAATAGTTTAGGGGAGGAGGGCTAGGGGGAGGGCCTCTGTGCATATTACAGCTTCTTGGAGCTACAGGTGAGCTACAGGTTAGGTGGATCAAGTGGATGCCAAAGGTGCAAAGCAGCCTTGCAAAGGGCTCAGAAGTACTAGTCTCTGAACATACCCTACTCCCCATAGTTTGTTATTGTACTAGGATAGACTTATTTTTTTTAGCTGGACTCTCCAGGCAGATTCCTGTTTATCTTTTTAGAAAAGTATATGAATGGTGCATCCATATATTTGATACTTCAACAGCATAGAAGTATTCATAGATTTAGAGGTCATCTGTTCCAATCTTTTTTTCTTTTATTTTTTTTAAACAGGTGAGTTAACTAATAGCCAGAGAAGGAAAATACAGTGCTCTTTCTACTGTATAATACTGTCTTCTGAATGTTTATATATATATATGTGTATGTATCTGTGAACATACATATATATGTGTATGTATACATATACATATACACACACGTACATAAATATATACACACACAATGTATTTATAAATACATGAATATAATCCCCACCCACATACCCAAAGACATATATGCTTCCATATGAGATAAATTGTAAAAAAATCATTTGCGAAACAACTGAGGCATGATTTAGTTGCATAAATAAATAGTAATAATATTATTTTGAAATCAAATACAATATCACTTCTCACAAGTTTATTCATATATATATATATTTCATTTCAGAGCTTTTAAAACTTACTTGCCTTAGGAAAGTAAAATTAACTCCCAGCCTCAGTATTGATTTTTTTAAAAGAGTAAAGAATATAAAGAATTGTATCATATTTAGTTTATAAAGATGTAATTGTATAAGATTAAGCATGCAAAAAATGCCTTTTTAATTTCTTTTTTTAAAAAAAGGACTTTAATGATCACATTGTATATTTCTAAGTTGTTGATTAAAAATAAGCCTATAAACATGTCTTCCTTAAATTAATTGACAAAGTATCCCTTGTTTGAAAGTGACAATACCAAAAATTTGGAAAATGGGCAATTGTTAAAGAGTTTTTTTCTTTTTAACTTCTTGAATAGTCAATGACACAAATATCATTGTCTTCCTACTGTAGGAAATTTCTAGAACCTTGTCTCACTTTAACTGAGGAGTTTTTCTTCCTGTTAGAATCGAACATTGTGCTTTGATAATAAATGCTGTATTTACTTGTATAATTTCTCAACTGTTTGTATCATTGTCACTTCAGAAAAGGGAAATGAGATATTAGATGGAAGATTTTTGTTATGGTTTCATTATTCGAATTTCTTATTATTTTTTTTTCCTATCTTTGTTTTTAAACATTAGCTTCAGTGAGTCCAGTTTTAAACTCCTGTCCTTCTGAAGCAGT
This sequence comes from Antechinus flavipes, assembly GCF_016432865.1. Lineage (NCBI taxonomy): Eukaryota > Metazoa > Chordata > Mammalia > Dasyuromorphia > Dasyuridae > Antechinus > Antechinus flavipes. The sequence continues at coordinate 428,095,240 of NC_067400.1, forward strand.
GTGGCTAAATGGATCTGAGCCTGGATGATCTGGAACCAGGTTTTGTTTACAACCCATATTGGGCTTTATGATTTTCAAGAAATCCAGTAGGTTTTACTATCCAAGGCAGTTATTTAAGAGTATAAATCACAGAGAAGGTACTGATCTGCATTGATGGAAAGAATTTCCTTACTAGAAAATTCCTTATACCAATGAAACACAGGTCCTTTCTAGTTTTTATACTCTTTTCTCCATTACTGTGTAGGGTATCCCAAAAGATTTAAGCTTTAATAATTTCAGAATTATAAATGCTCTAAAAAAATCTAGAAAACAACATTAGAGTGGGATAATTGCAATGTTAAATGGGAAAGAGTTGTAACAGGTAAAAGATATGACTGTTTATAAACTTGGGTGACCAAGTAAATGATTTTACTATGTTGCTCTTCTTCTTGAAAAGCTTCAGAGATTCAACTTTTGCCTTTAGGATAACTTTTAATTTCTCAATTTGGCATTCCTAATACTGACTCAGACCTATTTTTCCAGACTCTTTATGTATTACTTCTATCTGCCCACCCTTGTACTTTATGTTTCATCTTGCCTGGAATACTTTTCCCCAACCCATCCTCTTGGAAACCCCTTTTCCTTTCAAGACATCTATCTCTTTTAAGAGACTTCTCCAGATTCCCCCAGTTGTTAGTCTGTTCCTCTTATCCCATTCCTCAGTTTTTTTGTATTTATTTTGTATGTGACTTGTATTTACTTAATTTATGAATACATTTTACTCCCTTTGTAGAACTAAGCTCCTTGGGGAAAGGATTATTTTGTTTTTGTCTTTGTAGCCCCATGAACTATTGCATGTTTGTTGATTAATAATGATGTCATCAACAGAAATAAATTAAAGGAAAGGGACAGGTTTGGAGTTTTTTTTTAATGAAATATTTTGATTTTAAGATTCTTGAATTGCTGGAAGACTATGTGGAAATATGTATTTGGCAGTTGGAAAAATGGGATTGAACTCTGGGGAAAAGGATTTTTAGGGATGGTGAAGCAGAAGCATTCTTGTGAGTTTTCCCTCCAGTGCATATTAGCTAGAGGTTGTCAGGGAGTAGTCTATCGGATCTGGAGTCAGGGATTTGTTGTTGTGGTGGATCCTGGAGTGGTTTACCATTTCCTTCTCCAGTTTTTATAGATTTTTTTAGATTAGGAAACTGAGACAAGCAGCATTATATTTGTCTAGGATTACAGAATTAATTAGTATCTGATTAGATTTGAACTGAGGTCTTCCAGATTCCAGGGCCAACTCTCTGCATTATCTCTAGGAAGGATAGTTCCCATATTTCCTCTACAATTACCATTTCTTTTGTATAGGGGCATCTCCCCAGGCTTCCTTCATGCTCTCCACCCTCCCTGCCTGCAGTAATTTGTAAGCATTTCCAGTTTGCTAGGGGAGACCTATCTGAGCTGCTAGGGTAGCCTTCTAGAAGAGGGAGTTGCTTCTATGCTGTAATGATATGAGCATGTGATTTTAGTGGCTTAATTTGTAGATAAAATATTTTGAAGAAATTAGCATCTGGGATGTTTTTAGGAGGATGATAGTCTCTTGCATATATGAATTAGGCTATTTATTACATTCATCTTCCTTTATTCTTTTTTCTTAGATGCATATGAATATAAAGTGTAGTTATTGACATAGTTGTTCTAGTCTCTTGTTTCAGTTCATTTTAGTGTAAGTCATAGGCAGAATTGTAACCCAGCAGTTCTTAGGACTGCTTTTTTACGACAAATTCAGCTTAGTAAGAGCCAGATCTCAGAGCAGGTGCCAGTGGTACAGGAAGAGAGGACTGTTCATCATCATGTAGAAATCTGTCTGTGATCTTCACAACAGGTGCAGACATCCTTTCCCCATCAACCCCCGGGAAAGATGTGAGGACAGCCAGCCCTCAGATAATGGTGGTATTTATACAGCATAGCTGTATAAGTAAGTAGGATAGGAGAGTGACTGGTAGAGAGCTGTTATAAGGAGTAAGTATAAGCCTCTTCTTCTCATATTGAGGTTCTTTGACAAAGTTATGGTCCTCTCCCTGATCTGTTTATATGAATAGAGAATAAACAGAGAAGTATTATCAGGAAAGGAAAAGGGAAAATTTTGGAACTAAGTCAATTATTTTTAATGTCTATGTATATCATTTTTCTTCAAAGTATTTAGATAACAGGTTAAGTCATTAAAATTCCCTTTTGAAAAGTTGTGGAAAAAAATGTTAATAAGGCAGTTGGTTTAAGTGCAGCTGAAAGAAACTTTAACAATTAATTTTCTGTGATTCTGTAATGTTAGCATGAATGACCCAGAAATATTTTGTTAGTGTGGTAAACTAACCCCTGTCCTCTTGAAATGTTGTGTAGCATTTAATTTATTTAATATATGGATTTAAATGACTAATAAAATGAGGTTGAAATTAGCAAAATCATGAAATCTCCCTTGAAGAACACCCTGTGATGATTATCCAGTGTGTAGCAATGGTTTAAGGCACTGCATTCATATTTTTCTCCTTTCCCACCTCTGCCACTTCTCTCTTTTCTACTCAGGATTTCCTTAAGAAAAATCCACCACCATTCACTACTGAACTTTTATAATGTTTCAAATTGAAAGATCTTGAACTTTTCTACTTTCTGTTGAATCTCAGGTGACATGAACAAAATTCCTCAGTTTTGGCACCTTCCCCTATCGCATCTCCCCAGCAGCAGCATTAACAACTATTTTGTTTTTTATGGTGACTAAATCAAGTAAGATATGCTTTCATTTTTCTTTTCCAGAAAGAAAATTTCATTAATGCAAGTACCTTTTTCCCTTTCTCAGAAAGCTGTCAATCCTACCTGGGATTATTACCATAATGAGACTTTCTAAGAGCTAGATCAGCTGGCCAAGCTACTTCCTTCAAGTTAAATGCCAAAACTATTCTATGAGTCTGCCAAACTCCTCTTTCTTCAGAGATTTTGTATCATTGAGAGTTGGCAGGCTTCTCCATTTTGAATATGAGAAATGATTGTTTTAATGAAAAATCATTTATCTTTTTAGTTAGGTTTGTGTCTCCACTGAACCTTTGAACTATGATGAAAAAAACTTCATTTTCTGAGACATAATATAGAATGCATTTTGTGTTTTAAAAGTTGACTATATCACTGTAGTTCACTGGGACTCTGCCAAGTGCTCAAAGTAGTTAAAAAATGAGTCAAGATCAGGTGTTTAGTATTTAAGCTTTATAATTCTAGGCTTTTGACCTTGAGAAAATAATAAAATATCTTGAATGAGACAGTTCAGATTTAATCTTAAAGTGACCTTTAGAAATCTTGTATAGGGCCAAAAATCTTTTTTAAAAACTGTGATAATGATTCATAATGTTATATTTAATGGTAAGCAATGCGAAAAGCATTTAATAAGTGCTTACTACATGCTAAGCAATATGCTAAGTGGAGGAGATACAAATACAAATTAAAAGTCAGTGTCTGACCGTAAGAAGTTTCATAAAAACTTAGTGAAAGGGGAGGTTAGGTAAGGATAGGGTCATAGTCAAGAAATCAGAAGGAAAGATTCTGAGAGAATAAAAGTTGTTCAGCCTAGGACAAGTAAGAAGGAAAAAAGAAAGAAGGGAAGGAAGAAAGGAAGGAAGGAAGGAAAGAAGAATCATGGCCCCTGGAGGAATTTGCCAATGGGAGAAGGGGGCCAGCATGCAAAGGGATTCTGATACATATTCCAGGAATCTGGCTCTGAGAAAAGTTTGGGTAAGATTATCACAGGATATAAGGACCATTACAAAAAAGAGATGTCATGAGGATCTGAATAATTATTAGTAAAGCTACTGAAGACAAGACAATATTTACAATTTTAAGTTTTATGGACTTTTGAGAGTTCCCATAAATAATATTTGTAGGTGTGCATGGTATCACACTCAAGTGTGTTCTAAAAATAAAATCAAGTTTACCTAAATTGTTGAGAATAATTGATGACCCCTAGTGACTAACATAGTATATGTTCTTAAGAAAAGTTTGACTGTAGCTAGCTTGAAACGAGTAGTTTCAGTCCTTGCTATCAGATGTTTGGGCAATTGTACTTTTTTGTTGAGATGTTGGTTATGAATGAAATCTCTGCTTATGGCCCAGTGTGTGCTTGAAATACAAATCAAAGTTTTTGTAATAAAAATAACCTTGTAATTCAGCTTTCTGAACTTTTGTATTCTCTTTTTAGAAATTTTTTATATAGTTGTATTTATACAGCAAGCATAAATAAGAAAGAAAAGCAATTGGAAGTAGTTTCCCTTTCATAATAAACATATTTGATTACTTGATATGTGGAGCCAAAGTTTCCCTAGAGATGAGAAGATGAGAACAGTTATAGAAGGAAGTGGACTTGGAGAGGAGATAGGCCACTGTGATAAGTATTCCTCACAATTCACTTTTGTTTGTATTGTCCTTAGACATTAGCATTGATTCAAAAGTTTTAAAAATTCATATTCTTTGTACTTTTTAACATACAAAGTTCCATACTAGTATTTATAGGAAGGGGGGGGGGGATCTGTGAACTTATTAAAATATTACCTTATGGTAGAATATGAACTTGACTACTATTTTGAGAGCTCTTTGGAAAGCAGTAAAACATCTTTGTACAAAAGATTTGTGTTATTTTTGGCCTACAAACCTTTATGTTGATCTGCCACAAAGACTACATCATATTGTCTAATTCTCTTTAAGCCTCTTTTTTTCAGAGAGGTATATGTGTGGGACATATGGGAAAATGGCATAAATCAAATGAAATGTTCATTGAAAGAGGGCTAAACTTGGAGACACAAATCTGAGTTCAAATTCCAGTTCTGATGACCTTAGGAAATTAAGTTATTCATCCTCCTTTGGCTTTCTAGGATATAAACCTCAGAGGTAAAAAAAAGCCTTCAGAAGTCTTCTAATTCAGGGCTTCTAAACTTTTTTCACTTTCAACTACTCTTTGAGAAATTTTTAGGAGATTCCAGTAGACAAGTATATAAAATAGATATATAAATCAAACATTTACTGATAATAAATCATAACTTTACAATCCCCACATTCAGTTAGGTGAGCCCATATTGAGTCCCAACCCACAGTTTAAAAAGCTTTGATCTAATTCAACCTACTAGTTTAATAGATAAGGGTCTTGTGACCCAGAGACATGTGACAGCCTATAGCCACACCTATAAAAGTGACTAAGTCACAATTTAAATCTAAATCCTCTGACTCCAAAACCTAGTGCTTTTCTGGTTAGACTACTAGTTGCCTCTTGTATTTGTTCTCAAGGACACAGATATATCAGACTGAAACAAATTGTTGCATAAAAATTCACATTGGGTTTCCACATTTGCCATTTAAAAAAAATTTTTTTTTAAAGAATTTCCTCTTTCTGAGGGTAAATGTAATTTTAAAATGCAGGCAGGTTTCTTGTTGGTTTTCCCTGTCTCCCACCAATCTTTCAGCCAATCAGGGAATCTTACAGTGTTGCTTCCCACTGACATTTTTTTCAAGTACATGAGGCCACATATTTGTAAATAGCATTTATGACCTTGTAGAAGTATGGCCCTAATCACAGTTAAGTCATTAAACTCTGTAATAACCTTGTATGCTTTAGCCATCTGGCAGCAGTGAATTTTAAAATGTGAATTTAAAAATAACCTCGGAATATAATGGAAGATTACTTTCTGAGAATATTGCCCCAATAATTTTCATACCTAATAAAATTTCATTCTGGAATATCCTACTACTTATTAGTTTTTTTTTGTTATACACACTATAAGATACTTAAGCTTGCTTTTGAATGTCTAAAAATCCCTAATTTTTTACTGATAGTTTAATGGAATAAAACAGACCTGAAACCATACTATTTAGAAGAGTAGTTCATATATTAAACTACTATCATGAGGCATTTTAGTTAGGTGAAACTATGAGAGGAAATCTCAAAGTGAAGTAACAAAATGTTCACCTGTTGCTACTTGTGAAAGTCAGGAGGTTCAAAAAACATGGCTAAATAAATATAGGAAATGCAAGTGAAAATTAAAGAATCCCATCTGTCCCCATATTTTTAGGAAAAAAATGTTAGAATGAAAGATCCATTCCATATTATTAAACAAACGCTTATTTTTACAATAAATATTTGACTTTACATTTCATAAAGAAAACGAGCTGTACTCTATTAAAAATAAGCAGAAGATTAGAAGTCATAATTTGAAATTTGATAAGGCCATTATGTTTGGTGGGGGAATTGGGATGTGAGGAAAGGGACATGGGATCCGAAGCTATCACACAATCCTTTAGCATCTATCTGTGCCTTATAATTCATCTTTCCCCATTTATTTTTCTAATTGAAACTGATTCAGATTAACCTGTTTCTCACATTTCAAACCCTAAATCCTTGATTGAAGGGCTTGAAAGAAGAGAATGACAATAATTGTTTGTTGAATATGGGTGAATTTTGGAAGAAATCATTCCGGATTTATGGGGCTTCTTTGGAATTTTGGTTCATGAGGATGTGTAATTTTTTATATAGTGTCCCTATAAACTAGTTGCTCAAAAAGCATATTCATAAGTAGGAAGTAGAAGATTAAGTGTGGTTCATTGTTCTTTCTAAGGAGATTTTGGAGAAGAAACAGAATCTCTTGTGGGATGGAATTGTGCCTCTGGGTATTGATAATAGGACAGGGTCCTATAACTAAGAATATATAGTAAGTGGGACACTAATATGTTGGTGGAGTTGTGAAGTGATCCAATCATTCTGGAGAGCAATTTGGAACTATGCCCAAAGGGTTATAAAACTGGGTATACCTTTTGACCCAGCAGTGTTACTACTGGGCCTATATCCAAAAGAGATCTTAAAGGAGGGAAAAAGACCCACATGTGCAAAAATGTTTGTGGCAGCCCTCTTTGTAGTAGCCAGAAACTGGAAACTGAATCAATTGGAGAATGGCTGAATAAGTTATGCTTTATGAATGTTATGGAATATTATTGTTCTGTAAGAAACAACCAGAAGGATGATTTTACAAAGGCCTGGAGAGACTTACATGAACTGATGCTAAGTGAAATGAGCAGAACCAGATCATCATACACAGCAACAACAAGACTGTATGATGATCAATTCTGATGGATGTGGCCCTTTTCAACAATGAGATGATTCACACCTTTTCTAATGATCTTGTGATGAAGAGAGCCATCTATGCTCAGAGAGAGGATGGTGGGAACTGAGTGTGGATCACAACATAGCATTTACACTCTTTTTTTTTTTTTCTTTTTGATCTGATTTTTCTTGTGCAGCAAAATAATTGTATATATATGTATGCATTTATTAGATTTAACATATATATTTTATGTGTTTAACAAATATTGGATTACTTTCTATCTAGGGGAGCGGATGGGGAGAAAAGGGAAAAATAGGAACACTGGGTTTGCAAAGGTTAATGTTGAAAAATTATCCATACATATCTTTTGAAAATTAAAATGCTTTAATCAAAAAACAAAAAAAAGCATCCTCACCCCGCAAAATAATGTATAATTAGGAGGCAAAATGACATTATTGTAATAGTTTTTCCTGGGTTTTGGTATTCCAATAGGGATCATGTTCTGTTAGCTTCTCCCTCCCAACATTATTTATTTTATTCTTAATAGTTATGCCTCTCCCTTCTAAATTTTCATTGATTGAATTGTAGATACTTAGAAGGTGTTCAGTACTATGGATTTATTTTTAAAAATTATTTATTTAATCCTCTCTCACTTCTTTTGACTATTGCTCATTTTCTTCCAAAGTACTCTGGAAAGTATCTATCTTTTCTATTTACCGACATGCTCATTTTCTTCCAAAGTACTCTGGAAAGTATCTATCTTTTCTATTTACTGACAGATAGAAGTTAGAATTTAATAACAGATTTCCAGAGGAACTTCATTATTTATATAAAAAGCTTATATTAATTGTAAAGCTTTTCAGCATTTTATTGTTTACTCTAAATTTGAGCCTGATGCTAAAGTAAACCTTTTTATCTTAACCTTCATCATTCACCTTTATGTGCATTTAAGTTTGCAAAAAAATATTGACCTTACGTCAAATAGCAGCTGGCTGTTTTGGAAATCTCAGCAGTGAGGTAATGTGTTAGACAGTTATTGAGTAAGAATATTTACTGCTGTGCACTTTAGTCAGTTGAATACTAACATTACTATGTAACATGTTTGACATGTTCCCATAATCATTTTGCTTATTTACATCAAGTATTAGGAAAGAAAGTGAATTTTGGATAAAGAAATTCTGGATTTATGGGGCAGTGAATTTTGGACAGAGAGAGAGCTTTGAAAAAACAGCTAGAGTCTTCTACTTAGAAACCAGGTAGAGGTTTTAAGGAAAATTGATATAATATTTAAAATACAAATGGAGTTAATATCTCTTAACTACCCTTGAGATCAAATAAAAATATTGCAACTACTAGGAAAATAAAAATTTTTATAATAAGCAGTAGCTAGATACTGCTTATTATATTTATTTTCTTCAGGGTCTTTTGTTTATTCTCATCATAAGCCATTTTGCTGAATATATTTTTGGCCGGAGGCCTACTTCTTTTGATAGTTGGTAGATATGATTCCAGGACTTGTGGTCTTTTATTGTGGCTAATGATAAGCCTTGTACAATTCTAATTGTAGCTCCAGCATATTTGAATTGTTTTTTTCTTGTTTCTTGCAAAATTTTCTCTTTGATCTTTCCAAATTTGGCAATAATACTTCTGTGTGTTTCCCATATCTCTTTGAGATGGTGGTCGCTGTTTTTTTTTTTTTTTTTTTTTTTTTTTTTTTTTCCTATTTCTACTTTTCCCTCATGTTCTGTCACTCCAGGACAATTTTCTTGAGTTATTATTTCCTGCATTATTGTGTCAAAGTTCCCTGTCCAATTATTCTTTTATTTTCTCTTCCTTATCTGTTCTCCAGATCTGTCTTTTATAAGATGTTTCACATTCTATTCTATTTTCTTATTATTTGTAATCTGTTTTGTTATTTCTTAGTCTCTCACAGCTTCACTGGCTTCCCTTTGACCAATTCTAATTTTCAAAAATTATGTTCATCTTTTGAGATTCTATACCTTCTTTTGTAGTTGGATAACTTTATTTTTTCATAATCTTGTTTTTCTTGTATGTTTTTTTTTTTTCTTTTTCTTTTTCCTCATTGTGTCTCATTTAATTTTTAAATTCTTTTTTGAGTTCTTCTATAAATTTTCTTGGGGCAGGGAGCCATTTCACATTACTCTTTGAGATATAAGCTTTTTTATTAAAGTGTCCTCCTCTGAAGATGAAACCCAGTCTTCCCTTTTCCCATAATATGTTTCAATGGTGGGATTCATTCTTCTTTACTGGTTCATTTTTTTAAAAATAAGAGTTATTAGTGTAAGCACTTCTAATTGTGGAGTGGGGGAATGGTGTCTCAAGCTTCCCTTCAACTCTCCTCTCTGACCAGGGATCCTAAACCAAGAGCTCCATCCTGCAAGATCCCCCAGCCAACAATGTCCCTGCCCCATTGCCTCTGCATTCACTGGGTTCTGGTTCTTTCTCCTCCAGGGCCACTTCTCAGCAGTTTAGCTGGGCCTGGCATTCCTAATCAGCAGAGGTTCTCTCAGTCCTTGAAGGGGAGGTGAAAGTTTCCCTGGTTCCTGCTGAATCTCCAGCTAGGCCAGAGGTCCCCACTAAATACTTCTGTGGAGATAGCCAGGAAGTGTTTGCATTTCAGACAGGTTAATCCTGGCCCTGGGTCTTTCTTCTGATCTTCTTGAGTTGTAGGTGGTCTTGGTTTTTCACCAGTCTATTTTCACCCTGAGGCGTAATTGATATGATTTCAAATTTACTTTTATGTATCTATAATAACACTATAAATTATTATCTTAATAAGTATTATAACAAATAACAATAAACATTTATTAACTGCTGGATACAAAAAGAAGGAAAGAAACAATTGCTGTTCACAAAGAGTTTATGTTCCAAAAATCAGTTTTCTTATTATTAATTCTTATAACCAGCGTATTGGTGTTTTCCAGGATGTAGGTTGACCTTGCTTCTGTTTCAGAGTCACAGCAAGCCTCAACATTGATTTACAGAAAATATTCAGGTTTTTGTATATTTACAATTTGTGATAGAAAATAGTCCAGATATTATTCTCTTCATAGCCTAGTGTACTTTCCTGACACTTTTACATTTGTTATGCTCATGTTCATTGGGTATATTATTGATGCAATATGATTTTGTAGTCCCCTGATTTTAGGGGGTGGAAGGGTCTGTTCTAACAGTAAGTCAGGAAATCCTAAATCTTCTAAATTTGCTGTCTGCCTCAAGTGACTTCCTACAACTTCCAATCTAAGAATTACACTTTTGTCTGATTCTGAAAAAAAACTACTTCTCAATTCATTGATGACTGATAATCTTGTCAGTGGAAACCAAGCTCCTGAGCCACTCCTCAGTTCATTACTGACTGATGATCTGATCAGTGATAATCAAATTCCGGAGACCATCCTTCAATTCATAGCTGACTGATAATCTGGTCAGCAAGAACCAAATTCTGGAACACCACTCCTCTGTCCTATCTCTGGGCCAGAGAATTAACTTGCCAATGGTAGAAAGCTAGATAAATTGTCCTCTGCCCCTCAACATTCTCCTATTTCCTTTCTGGAATCTAACCCGCTGTTTTCAGCGTTAATAAACCCTTTGCCACTTAATTTGGGAACTGAGTGCGAGTTCTTTTACCATACTTGTGACACCAAATTGGGGAACCTCAAACGTTAGGATGTCTTATCCCTTAACATTATTATATTAAAAACCAACAACCCAGCATACCGAAAATATAACTCTTGTTTGATGGTCTTGTAGTTTGTTATACTAGAGGGAAGATGTCACCTGTCACCCTTGCCCACTAATGAACCCTGAACCAGCATTATTTTTTTCTTTGGAAGACTGACTCAGGTGAAAGGAAAAAATTCCTGCTTTGGCTCAAACTTCATTAAATCTCCTTCTCTTGTGTACCTCCAACCCCCACAGACACACACTAAAGAAAGAATGGATATGTGTCCTGATGCCCTCAAATCAAAGAAAGCTTTGGGTTTTTTTTTTGGGGGGGTTACTTACCATAGCAACTACTGCTAGCTGTTTTGTCACTGACTTTAAGCTCTGTACTAGCGTGAAAGTTATTTTATGTAGTTTCCTGTTAATTAGACTAATAATAGCTAGCATTTATATAATTCATACTGTGTGCCAGGCACTGAATAAGCATATTACCATTTTTATTTTATTTAATCTTAACAAGAATCTTGAGAGATAGGTGTGATTATGTCCATTTTAGATTTGAGGAAAATGTTGCAAATAGGTCCTGTGACTTGGTGAAAGTCACATAAGTAAGTAAGTGTCTGCAGCTAAATTTGAACTCTGGATTTCCTGACCTGACACCCAGTGCTCCATCTATTTTATCTTTTTGCTATCAGTTTCCTTCAAGCTTAGTCTTTTTTTTTCCTTTTTTTTTTTTTTTTTTTAACCTTCTTCTTCTTTGAAAGTCCTTATTTTGGATGTGGTACAGAGACTTCTTGAAAAAATATTCCTCTGCAAAGATATCCTGGATTATTTGTTGTTGTTGTTTTGATGTCTTGTTTCATACAATCACAGTTTGTTAGAACTGAAAGGATTAATACTAGAGATGGAATTTAAGATTACCTTGAGTGAACCAAATTGCATCAGTTTGTATAGTGCATTTTTGCACAGTCTTTATGGAAAGAAAATAGGATGAAAAGGTTAAGTTAAAAAAAAAAAAACCTGATTATCAGTTGACATGGTTGGTCCTTCTCATGATAAAAGTATATATTGTCTGACTAGGCAAATAGACATAGACAATATTTAGAGAAGGAAGCTTAAACAAAAAGCAGCTCTAGTTAATCAAAAATTTGAGAGTGGGGGAGGAGGAGACATGGAGAAGTTTAGTGGAGGGAGAGCCAAGTTTATAAGAGCTCCACTTCTAGTTCTACCACTGCCATTGTAATTTCAGCAGGTTACTTAGTCTCAGGCTTCAACTTCCTCATTTGTAAAATGTTAGGGTTTAATTGGATGATCTCTAAGTTTCTTGCTAACTGGACTCAGCCTTATGTCAACTACATTAGAGACTAGAGAAAATCTTTTTTGATTGGAATAGATTTAAATTTTAGCATTGTTGACTCTTCCCTCTCCCCCCCCCCCCACTCCCCAATTAATCAGGATAGAGATTAAAAGAAAATGAGGCAGCATCCCCCTCCAAAAAATTTTTTTTTTCTCAAATGTCAAACAGAAGAAATACAAAGGAAAATAATCAATTCCTTTCCAAAATGTTCAAATAACACAATGTGTCATTCTCCTTATCTCATAATCAACATTATAAATCTAATCTTTTTTATTACTTGATTGTTAGGGGTCTCGGCCCTAACTCTGGAGTGGAATAGGCCTTATGTGACCAGAACTGCCTGTCCACCTGAAATGGCAAAAACTGAGCAATGAGGGGCAAGAGGCAGGGTGGTGTGAGACTCTGTTTATTACAAAGACTGCAGGTCCTTTTATCATCTCACGCTTGTTTGTCACTTGTTTGGTGTATGAAGTCACTATTTCATAGTAATCAGATTCTTTCCTATAGTAGATAGGAAGCTACATGTAGATGTGTTGTGTACATTCCTTTCCTAACAGGGTTATTCAAGGTCCTCCCCTCCAAGATCCGGCACGCCTCCCCTGGGACCTGTTGCTTCTTTGGGTGGGACCCCTTCCTCCCATCGCCATCTTGTTCACTCTTACAAGGCTACTCTCAGATTACCTGAGCTGTACACTGAGTGATGTCCAAGACTGGCAGGGGGTTGGCAAGTCCTCTTACACTTGATCTATAAGCAATTTGTGATTTCAAATGACATTCTTTATACAAGATAGAAGAGATGGTACTGTAGAAGAAAACTCAAAGATGGGGGAAGATACTAAGTGAAATATAGGTAGCACTATTAGCAATCACTATCAGAGCATAATGTATTTAAATCAAAAGAGACATTGAGTTCCATCAAGTCTAGCCCAATTTTAATCAAGACTTTCTGTGCATAGGAAATTTATAATCTTGTTAGAAAGATGAAATTAATACATAAAATTGACAGTGTCTTCATTACAAAAGGAATGGTGTAGGTAGACACCTTTTTCCCCCTTAATTTTATCTTTGAGTCTTTAATCACTATGGTTGCTAGAATTACCTTTTTCTTTTATAATTTTTGCCTGGGGATACTTCCTTCTTTAAATTTGTTTGCTTACTTTTCTAACAATTATTTCCTTAACTTTTGCAATATTCTTCTCTTGCCTTGGCTTCTATAGACTCTGTTTTGATTTGCCCAGGCCTGTTCCCTGTGTTTTTACTTTTGTACTCGTATCCCCAGTACCTGAAGCAAAATTAATAATAAATGTTCATTGATTGTTTGATTTGATCCTATTCTCCATGCTTGAGGATGACAATTTCTAATTAGAACAGATAAAATTTTAGGATTGACCTATCTTCCTGGTTTTCAAAGATAAAGATTTAAAGAAAATGGGGTAAAATAATTTTAAAAAACCCAAGATAGGTTCAATATCAGGAAAACTATTACCATAATCAACCATATCAATAATAAAACCAAGAGAAATCATCTGATAATCTCAATAGATGCAGGAAAAGCTTTTGACAAAATACAGCATGCATGCCTATTAAAAACACTAGAAAGCATAGGGATAAAGGGAGCTTTCCTTAAAATAATAAGCAGTATCTATCTAAAATCCACAAGCGTTATTTGTATTGGAAAGAAGCTGAACACATTCCCAGGGATGAAACAAGGATGCCCATTATTACCACTCTTATTCAACATTGTACTAGAAATGTTGACTTCAGCAATAAGAAAAGAAAAGGAAATTAAAGGAATTAGAATAGGCAATGAGGAAATAAACTATCACTCTTTGCAGATGATATGATATGCTTATCCAAAAACCTACTAGAAACAATTCACAGCTTTCACAGTGTTGTAGAATATAAAATAAACCCATACAGATTATCAGCATTTCTATATATTAGCAAGAGACACAGAAATTGCATTTAAAATAATTGTAAACAGAATAAAATATTTGGGTGCCTACCTGCCAACTCAAACCCAAGTACTATATGAACACTATTACAAAACACTTCTCACACAAATAAAGTCAGATCTAAATAACTGGAAAAATGTCAATTGCTCATGGCTAGGCCGAGCTAATATAATAAAAATGACAATTCTGCCTAAATTGATCTTCTTTTTCAGTGCCATACCAAATTGCCACAACATTATTTTATGGAGCTAGAAAAAATAACTAAATTCATCTGAAAGAACAAAAAGTGAAGAATATTAAGGAATTAATGAAAAAAAATACAAAGGATGGTAGTTTAGCAGTACCAAAACTAAAACTATATTATAAAGCAGCAGTCACCAAAACCATTTGGTACTGACTAAGAATTAGAATAGTGGGTCAGTGGAGTAGATTAAATGTGCTTGACCCAATAATCAAGGCCTTTAGCAAACTGGTATTTGACAAAGTCACAAAATCCAGCTTCTGGAATAAGAACTCACTATTTGGCCAAAATTGTTGGAAAAACTGGAAAATAATATGTCAGAAACTTGGCATAGACTTATATCTCACACCTCATACCAAAATAAGGTCATTATGATTTAGGCATAAAAGATGATATCATAAACAAATTAGGAGAGCAAGGGATAATTTACCTCTCAGATCTTTGGAGAAAGGAGGAATTTATGACCAAAGAAGAACTAGAGAATATTATGAAAGGCAAAATAGGCAGCTTTGATTACATTAAATTAAAAAGTTTTTGCACAAACAAAACCAACAAAAACAGGAAGTACAAAGCTGGGGGAAAATATTTATAGAATTGTATCAAATTGATAAGAATACAAATTATTCTCCAGTTGATAAATGGTCAAAGGATAGAAACAGACAATTTTTAAGATGATGAAATTAAAGCCATCTTTAGTTATATGAAAAAAATGCTCTAAATTACAATTGATTAGAATTCATCAACTCTGAGGTATCACCTCATATCTCTCAGATTGACTAAGATGACAGGAAAAGAAAATGATAAATGTTGGAGAGGATGTGGGAAAACTGGAACACTAATGCATTGTTCATGCAATTGTGAAATGATCCAACCATTGTGGAAAGCAATTTAGAACAATGCCCAAAGGGCTATAAAACTGTACATACTCTTTGACCCAGCAGTGCCATTGCTGGGTCTGTATCCCAAAGAAATCTTAAAGGAGGGAAAAGGACCTACATATGCAAAAATGTGTGTAGCAGCTCATTTTATGGTGACAAAAGAATTGGAAAAGGAGTAGATGTCTATCAGCTGGGGAAGGACTGAATAAGTTGTGTCATATGAAAATAATAGAATATTATTGTTCTATAAAAAATGATCAACAAGCTGATTTTAGAAAGGCCTAGAAAGATTTACATGAACTGATGCTGAGAGAAACAAACAGAATGAGGAATATATTGTACATAATAACAGCAAGATTTTTCTCACCACACTCCTTTTTTTTGCTTTCATCTACACTTGCTTTTGCTACAAAGCATTCTATTGCCTATCTTCATATTTTTCACAAGCTGTCCTTCATTCTTGGAATGTTTACCTCTTAAAATCCCTAGGTCTCTTTAAAAGTTCAAGATAGTAACAGTCTTTTTTATAATTTTTATGATTTTTCTCTATTTTTTCCCCTGGTGTTACTGCTCTTATTTCATGCTACATTTACTTTATTTTTAATTATGTAAATACATACATAAAATACATACATGTTGTCTCTGTCAAATTATAAATTCCTTGAGGTCAGTTGTATCTCTGTACCCCAAACACCTAAGCGTGCTGCCAACATGCATGCTGAATTGAGTTTTATGTATTCCTAAACAGTTTCTTTTTCTAATGATTAGAGTGTCTGTGTTTTTGTAGTTCACTCATTAGGTCAGCAACTATTTATTTAAAGCTCTGTCATATTCCAGGAACTGGATTCCTAGGTTAATAAAAACACAAAACCAAAAAATGAAATAGTCCATGCCCTCAATGAGCTTATAGTTTACCTGGGAGAGAAAACCCATAGGCATATAAATAAATTAAAAATGAAATTCTTGAAGGGGTTAATCATTGTAGCTGGTGAATGTGGGAAGCTTCACATTAGATGATGGCAGTTAAACTAATTTTTTCAGGAAAATAATTTTTTTTTTCAGGGACAGAGTTAAGAAGGGAGTTTATTCAAGACCTGACCAAAGCCAGGAGTCTAACCCGAGATGGCTTTCTCTCCCACCGAAATAAGAGGCAAATCTTTTAAGTTTTAGTAAATATATTTTTTAAAATTATTGAAAAATAAATGCATCACATTGCAGAAAATCTAATGATTTTCATCTTTGCATTTAGCTTCACTGTTTCTCAGATGATGAATTCTCTGGGCTAATGCCAAAAGAGATTATTATGAAGCATTTATCTTTTAGATTGCCAGTCAGTATCAGTCAGTCAATAAATGTTTATTAAGTATCTACCTTGTGCCAGGCATTTATCAATTGTGAAACTCTACCCACAGAAGTTTCCTTTCTACCATTTCCTCCTAATAGCTGATCCCTTCCTTTTTGAGGTTCTTTCTATGTTTTCTGTGTGTATCTATTTATATACATGTCTTCACCAGTAGAATGTAAGCTTTTTGAAGGGTAGAATCTGTTTTTGCCTTTTACTTATCACCAGAATTTAGTTAGCACTGTGCCAGACATTGGGTATTGATTATTTATTATAGGGACTACTAATCATATTGCATAGATTAGTGCATAGAATAGTAGAATAGACCTTCTTTTCTCAAATAAAAAGGAACTTGTGCCAATGTGGGGTTTTGTTGTTGTTGTTTTGTTTTTTGCTAAGGCAACTGGGGTTAAGTGACTTGTCTAAGTCACACAGCTAGAAAGTGTTGAGTGTTTGAGGTTAAATTTGAACTCAGGTCCTCTTGACTTCAGGGCTGATGCTCTATCCACTGTGCCACTTAGCTGCTCCTAAATATATATGTATATATATTTAATTTTGCTAGATGAATGTACGTAAATTTTTTGTTTATAAGTTGAAATCATTAAAATATCAAATAGTAAAATGAAATTTAAACATATTTTATATACATATTAGTAATATCATTAGATTACCATTTAAAACATGAACACTTTTACCAGGAAAATATAGAATTATAAATAAGCAATAGTAAAGTATCTTCTCAAACTTTATCTAATCAGTCATTAATTATAAGATGAACCATTTTCCTTCTTTTTATAATCTGTGGAAATAGAAAAATAGAAAACATAAACTAAAAGTATTCAGCTACGATGGACAGTATTTTTTAATGCTAGGTTTTGAGTTATTGTGTAGTTTTTTCCCTTCACTAGTAATGGTAGATTAGCTAATTCTGAATATCAAATAGGGAAAAAAAACATATTCCTCATTGCTGCAAAAATCTTAAGCCTTTTCATTTTCTTTCCCCAAAACTGAACAAGAAATATCCAGGGATAAATGTGCAGTTAGAAGAAAAAATTATTTTTAAAGGGTGTTCTGTTCTCCAGGTGGAGTAAATTGGAAGAGCAAATTATTGACTTAGAATATTAATAGCTTGTCCAGAAACCTCACAAGGAGACAGCATGTCTCCTTTGGAAATACAGCATGTCCAGTGTCTATTTGCCCTCTCCTGCCCACTCATACTAAAGGCATAATATTCCCAAGTCATTGGAAACACCGCCCTATGTACATTCTAGAAGTTGCTTTATAAATAAGCCCAGAAGTTTGAAAACATGTTTTAAGAGAGAGAATTCAAGTAGAATATTTATGGCAGAATTAATAGGGAATACTCACTGTCCACAATCATAATAAAGTGGTTGCATAAATTCCTAAGATGGGACAAATGAAAATATGATTCAATAGCTTTATATACCTCATTCTGTTTTTAGCCACCTACTACAAGTCTTGGACTTCACAAAGTGCATCTTCAAAAACAAACCATCTTTAAGACTGTCTTGATATAAGATCAAAAGATTGATTATTATTAATTAGCTGAAACCCATTTGAATGAATTAATACATTCAGGTGTTTTTCCTGCTGAATTTACTGACTCTTGGTATTTTGTAGAAAAAGCTTCCCTTTCAAAGAGATATTGGATCTCTGACTCTCCAAGCTGCACTACTCATCAACAGGACTTTGTCTACCATGTCCCTAGTCTAGACTTTCTTTGTTTCTTCCTCTCTGTTCAGCTACCTTTTCATGTCTTCTTTCATTAGAATATATTCTGCATTTTATTACTGGTGTCTAGCATGGTTCCCATCACACAGTGAGTGCATCATAAATTCTTGACTCTTGTTGTTGTTCAAGAAAAATCTTGAAGTAGTTAGAAGAGTGGAGTAGTAAACTAGTAGATTCTTAATTAAAAAAAAAAAAAACAACAACTTGAAAATAAAAACAGAAAAAAAACTACAATTAACCTGAAATGAAGGGCTTTTAATTTCTAAATGCATCAAGTAAGCCTTCACACTTGCTATACCTCATATATTATATGAAAATTCACCTGGGGAGCAATTAAGATGTGGTACAACTTATCTCTCCTACTAATCATCTTTTACTTTTCCCTTCCTAATTTTCACCTAGCTCATCTCTATCTTCATCCTAGAAGGAAACATTGGGGTCATATCTAGTTTGAAAAGATGTAAAAGAAAGTGCTAACCTCTGCTAGTCTTTAATCAGGAGAATGAAACAGCTTGGTTGTATAGAGGATTTGTATAAGATTTTTCCTTCCTCTAACCAACCATACCTGTCTGAACATGTGTGTGTGTGTGTGTGTGTGTGTGTGTGTGTGTGTGTGTGTGTGTGTGTGTGTGTGAAGATGGGCAGAGCAGTTCTGTAATAGGCTATGTGCCTCTGGGAAGTGGCACAGGTGGAGTGGATCAGCTCATTAAGAGCTATGAAGAAAAAAACCTGCTTTTATTAAGTTTGATTCAATTCTCTGCAGAATACATCTTGGTTTTTCTTTTAAGTGGGAGTTACTTATACACATATATGTGGTGGTGACTTGCAATGTTGGAAGAGAGATCATTAAACATTATTCCTAAAGCTAACGCGACAAGAAAACAGAAGATTTGAAAAGATTATATTGTATAAAATTTTGCTCAGTCAAATGATACAGTCCTATGGAAGAGAGAAATGAGAGAGATGGTTAATATTTTTGCTTGCGTGTCACTATTTGACTCCAAATTTAAGCAGTCCTTTATAATTGTCAAATGGTAACAATTTTGTTCTTTGTTCATGGTATTTTTTCTATTTAAAATACTATTTAAAATAGCAATTTGTAATGGTTTATAGACATCTGGAGCTAATCTATATCCCTCTCTGGAATGGTTATTGTGATAAAATATCTTCAATAAGTCTGTGAAATCACATTAATATTAAAAATATTTATTATTCAATTTGTTAAGTTACATAAAAACAAATTATACCTGTGTGTGTGTTGTCACTTTTGTGGCCATCTATCTATTTATCTCTCTTTATCTATCTGTTAATTCTTAATTCTTTGACCTGGATGATGATTCAGGACAGTGATTTATGAAGTAGCAAGAGATTCACCCCATTCCATAGTTGTGTTTAGAAAAGATTAGCTAAATATTTAAAGCCCAATGCCAATAGAAAGTATGACCTTCTTAAGAAATAAGATTATCAAAGACAAACTGAATTTGTTTTATATTGCTTAGCAAGAATTCTTATTTTCACCCAGTCATTAACTGTATTGCCGGCAAATATCTTAGTGCTAATAGGGAAAATACATACTTATAACTTTATCAATATGATTCAGTATGAATAAGTATATTCTGGTGTGTACCTGTAGTTAGAATAGTGTTATCTTTAATGGTATTTTTGACTCTTTTCTGGTGACAATGGAGTAAAGTAGAGATTGTTGCGCTATTAGTCATATCTGTGCCAGTTACATTCCATCAGCATTTTCTATAAAGACCAGCCCTGTGGGTCTGATCTTGCTTGATTTAATAATTATCCAGAGCTGACAAGGGAATGAGGTGCCCATTGACTTCAGATCTTGCCTTTTACAGATCTTATAGTGGTCCTATAATAGAAAAAAACTGGTTGGGTCCTGGCCATCTGTTTAGTAGATATTTGGAATAGAAGGTTGGGCTGAGGTGGGGTCCTGGTCTTAACTTTTTTGTAGGGAGTTTCATTTGGTTTTTAAACATTTATCAAGCATCTTTTATGTGCCAGGCATTGTGCAATGCTTTAGAAAGAAAACATTCTCTATCAGTATAGATAGACAATTGTCCTATGATTTTGTAGGCTTTGAGTATTGCCTGGGGCACTGAAAGTTTAAATGAATTGACTACCATTATACCACAAATATACACTCTTTGAGAACTCCTATACTACATCATTCTGCCTTTGCTTTTTGCTTGAAGGTAGAGGCTACAAAATAATGGTTCAAATAGAATTATTTTTAGCTTTTTAAAATGTCAACAAGTTACCCTATTTCCTTTATATATATATATTTTTTGAGAAGGGTACTTCTTCCAAGTTTTCAACAATCTTATTTGACACATGAGGAAACTGAGGCTGGACTTGCTGGAAGTTATATAGGAATTAAATAGGAAAAGCCATAATTTAGACATATTTGTTCCTTTATTAATCTCCACTTGATTTTAGAATACTTCTTTCTCTCCTCCCTGCCATGGCTTGTAATACATGTAATCTTAAATACTTTATGAGTTTTCTGGTACTTATTAAAAAATTCCATTTTCTGTGTAGATGTTAGAATTTTAAAGTTATACAAATGAACATTGTAGAAACATACTTGAAGTAGAATAAGACCATAAAAGCAATAAAATTCTTTCTTTGCAGTTCAAATAATTTATCTGGAAGACTAAAAAAAATTGCCATGGGAAATACATTTTTTTTTAATGCCTGTGAAATTGTTACTTCCAGGAAGAATTCTGTAAGATCAGTAAATTCCTTTAAAAAAAAAAAAAGATATTTGCTAGTGTTAGGAAGTGCCTGGCACTTACTAATGCTACAGTTTATCATGAGTGTAACAGAAGCAGACAGTTCATTTTAGATCTCATGCTGGGAATTTCCAAGTGAGTGGTACCTTTTTTTTTTTTTTTTTTTTTTTTAAAGGTAATGCTATAAGTTTATATATATAAAATGTGTGTGTATATATATTGGTATGGTTAATAAGATTTATAAAGTATCAGGAATTTTGTTTTGTAATTTGTTGCTTATTTTCTTTCTAGTATATGTGTTTTTAATGAAAAGGAGAATTTTAAACAGAAGGGGAAATTTACATATTTTATTAATTCTACAGTAGTAAAGACTAGAAAAATCTCTGCTATTGTTTTCTATTCCTTTTTGGTTTTAGGAAGTTCTATATAATCTCTTTATTTTTGCTTAAAATTCTTACAGTAGTGAAAGAAAAAGGAAGAATCTCCACCTCTTTGAATCAGCATGTTTGAAACTGATTTATTTGTATCATCCATTGTTCCTTTTTGACATAAAAAAGTCATATGCTGCCCCAAACTTCATTTATATGGTCAGGAAGGGTAAAAAGACTATTTCTGAATGTCTGCCTTGTCCTCTGAATTATATCCAAGATCAACAATCCACCCAAAATGGAATTAATGTTATCTGTTAGACTTGTTTCAAATGCTATTTTAAGATACTTTCAGATATAACCATGGTATGGTTCTTTCTGCATAAAGGGCAGTAACAATTATAATAAATATTTATTAAAATAAAAATAAAAGAAAAAATAAAATAAATAAAAGCTATTGTTTGGAGCTTTTTTGTTTAATTAGTGCTTTTAATTTCACCTATTTTATAGTATCTTAGAACTAAAAGAAATTGCTAATCATTATAACAATCCTGTGACATAGAAAGCATTATGCTCCTTATTATCCATATGTTATAAATAAAAAGAAAACTGAGATTCTTAGGAATTTAATAACATGTCCAACATTATTGACTGGATGATAGTGAAGATGACTGGTAATCTTAGTCTTTGATTTACTTCAACTCTCTATCTTATCTTACTTTCATTATGACATAGGGCTCTAAGTTATTCTTCCAAATGCATTTTAAAAAGCGGCATTTATTCAGAGGTCCTTTAATCTTTTTAAAAATATGAATATCTTTTGATTGGGTAGAAGAATGTTAAGCTTAGTTTCAGGAGATCACCTTGAATAGGGGAACAGACAATAAAATTTTTGCCTTGCCTTGCCCTTGATTACAGAACTTTTCTAGGAATACATCCTATTTTGCTAACTGACTGAATCTAAAGAACACATAACATTACTTGTCTGTCCAGTTGGAATGATGATATTTGTGTTTGTGCTGAGTATGGTAGAAATTCCATTCCATTGCAAATCATACCAATACTACCTCTTAAGTATGTGCCTGGTTTGATATAAATGTCAGATGAAAACCAAAATTATAGTGAAAATAAATGCTTTGTAAATGCTAATATTATTTGAGTGAAATAGTTTTGGGTAGTCAAAAGATTGCCTTAGTTAAAACCCCAACTTATTTCAGTTGAAGTTTCTTGCACCTCAAGAAGAAAACAGAAAAAAAAGAGAAAATATTGGTATTTTTGGTGGAATTTGGTGTTATTTTTTCCTTGCGAATTCATTTTCACATTGTGGGGAATACCAGGGTTCCAGGAAGTCAGTCTGTGGATCTCTGATGTAAGTATTCATTATTGCATGGCTGACTAGTACTTAGCAAAAAGAAGAGGTTTCTTTAGAAGTGGGAAGATAATGAAAACCTGACAGGGTGGGACCAAAACAGCAATGGTCAATGTATCTGGAAAAGTATAGCTTTGTGATTTATTCTGAAACTACAATTTAAAATTAGTTTGCTATAGCAACATATAAGAAATAAAATTGTCTTAATGGTTTTCATTTAAATATTGTTTCAGAATTAGCAAAAGTTACTCATGATTAGATTAATTTTTTAAAGCAGAGACTGTCAGGATTAACAAACTGTACAAATCCAGTGATCCATGTGGGTTTTGAGTTCAGATTGTGAAATTATAAATAGATAGGCTTAATGATATCATTAGTGAGGAAGGGAGTGGGGAGGGATACACCTAGAATGTTTTAT
The DNA here is from genome assembly GCF_016432865.1 of Antechinus flavipes. Taxonomy (NCBI): domain Eukaryota; kingdom Metazoa; phylum Chordata; class Mammalia; order Dasyuromorphia; family Dasyuridae; genus Antechinus; species Antechinus flavipes. The sequence continues at coordinate 428,118,460 of NC_067400.1, forward strand.
TTCCTCCCTCTGATTCATATGTCTTTTGGAAGAAAATCACTAGTCTGATAAATGAAGGATGGGACAAGGAATCTTGGAGGTAAGAAGAGGAACTTAACTATTTGAGCATGTAATATAAAAAACAAACAAACAAACAATAAAACTTGCCTTTGGAAGCCATAGGCAGTGGATATATTGTTAAACCAATTCAATTGAAATGTAAAATATAAAAAGGATATATTTATGTATTTAATCTATTTGGAGTCTTGCTTGAGAGATTTTAAACAATGATGCTGACCCTTGAAGTTGTATTGGTTAGAAGTGATAAAATGCTGTTTGAGAAGAACATCCAAATATCTTATACCTTAGATTTTGAATATCCCATTATGACTTGTTCCCATGCCAATGAATAGAAGTTTTGATTTTTAAATTTGTACTTGGCCACTGAATACAGGCTACATTAGAGATTTATACTTATACACATAAACACAAAACATAAAAAAAACAAACAAGCCATATCTAACTTTGTGACAGTTCTGACCATGTTCACACTTGATCATGTTGTATTATGATGCAGAGGAGATTCAAAGTCATTTCTGAATAAGAGTTGTTAGACTACTTAGTAATTGATGGGCTGTCCTAAACTTGAATTTTAATACAGATATTGTGAATACTTCCCCAAGAAAATAATTATCATACTCAAAAAATCATATATATTATGAATATATATAATGAATTGGACATTTCAAATACATTTGTAAAAGGTGCTTTTGTGATGGATGAATTAAAGCCAGCTTTGAATTTATTTTATTTCTTCAAACAGAAATTTAGATTGCAAATTTAAAAGATGAGGAAAAGTTGTAGATTACATATAAGATTTAGTATTTGTGTTATTTTTTTTTAAGTTCATTAAGCTTCACATTCAGGAGAAAATGTTAAATATCTAAAACTAGACTAATTAATGGATATATTCATTTAGTTGTGAAATACTCAGATGGATTTGTGATCACAAAGATGTCACTTCCCTGCAATGATGGTGATTGCCACTTATTATCTGCTGATTCTGACTCTAAAGAACATTTCACACGACTCATCTCTTCAGCAGAATGATGGTATATTTGTTTGTATGGACTTGTGTTGTAAAGATACCGTATAAATAATTTAAGAGGGGAGCAATCCAAAAATCCAAAAATAAAAGAGGAAAATTAAGTTCTGATGTTAGCTTAGCCCTGAAACTATAATTAATCTAACATATTTTGTCTCTTCCTTCTTGTTTGTTTTAAGGAACTTGTTCCTTAAGTTTGTAAAGGAACTCTTATTTGAGATGTGGTAGAAAACACAGTGGAAAAAACATTGGATTAAAAGTTGGAAGATTAAAATCTGAATCCTTAGTCTTCTATTTATTTACCTGCATGACTTTAGATAAATTTTACGAATTCTCTGGACTCCAGTTTCCTCATTTGTCTAAGTAGGAGGTTGCTGAAATGTCTTCTTACTTAAACTAGCATAAGCTTTAAGATAGGATAATGAATACAGATAAATTGATATGAATAATAATACCTATGTTGTTTTATGGACCTGGTAGATTATTTAGTGGATTTTTTTCTTAAAAGATTATTATTACAAGTATTTTAAATATTTCTAGCTAATTTTTATTCCAAGGGCAAATGAACAATTATTTTTTTGCTTTTGTTTTTTGGAAATTGTTAAATTATAAAACAGCAAAATCTATTATATGAAAGACTAAGATAATAAAGAAAAAATATTTTGAACATTCAATAGCTATTTCTGAACAAAGCCTTATGCTAAGAATCTGAATATGGTGCTTTTCTTGTGTAGGGTACTTGGCACAACATATAGGTTTGTTTTTAGATTTTGTTTTGCTTTTAAACCCACCTATTTCCTTAGGCATATTCTCTTACCATTGTGAATACTGTATATTTCTTTGTCATTTCCTTTTGTTGTTTCTAGGCTAAAAAAAGAGCTAATGGATTTTAGTATATATCTAAATTTAATATAAATTAATTCACTTTCTCTTGAGATTGTAAGAATGAGGAAGAAAACTATTTTATATATATTGAGGTAATGAAAGACAAAACAAATGGCTAAATATTTTCTTTTTGTGACAGATTGTTGATGTTCTTTGTTTTAAGGAGTCAATATAAAGTTTTAATTTAAGAATGGAAGCTTTTCCAAACATGAGATGGCTATTCCTGTTTGTAGTGATTTTCTTGATTCTGGTTCTTTATAATGTAACATTCAGAAAATATTATTGCTTAATTTTTCTAGGTTAAAAATATTGTCATGAGTGATACTGTATTAATTGCAAATGAGATCTAAATTACAAAATCAGAAACAAAGTAGGTCCTTAATAAATGTTTATTGATTGATAAAAGACCTTTCAGTATAAAGAGGGTAAAAAGGAGTTTGAAGATACCTTTTTAAAGTAGACATCTTAAAATTAATTTTCTATTCTAAACTTTAGCATTAAGTAGGATGGACATTTGCAACTACCTAATAGAACAGAAAAAAAAAGATTGTGTAGTAGATCATATAGCTTGCTTTTCTTTTTACATAGATAATAAAGCTTTAGTTTTAAAAGGTGTCCTATTTGCCTTACAAAGTACATAACATTTTAAATATATTACTGTGTCAATTCTGCAACTATAGAATTTTTTTTTAAATTTTATTTTATTTAATAATAACTTTGTATTGACAGAATCCATGCCAGGGTAATTTTTTTTACAACATTATCCCTTGCACTCACTTATGTTTCGTTTTTTCCCCTCCCTCCCTCCACCCCCCCCCCCCAAGATGGCAAGCAGTCCTATATATGTTAAATATGTGCAACTATAGAATTAATTGCAATTTTAGAACTGGGGGGGGAAGGGGGAGGAAGCAGTCAAATTTTAAGTTAAAGGACCCTGATTGGAATCCTAACTCTGTTATTTACCACCTGTATCCTCTGGGCATCATTTCTCATGTGTAAATTGAAAGAATTGACTTCTATTTCTCATTCTTTGATTCTACCATCTAGTTAGGTAAAAAATAGAAGATTAAGCCAAATACACCCTGTTACTTAATAACAAGCCATGATAAACATAGCCCATCTTACTAGTGCTCTTTCTTCTACTCTGCTAATTTCAGATTTTATTGTTATGTTTTCAAAATATGCTTTTATTCCTGGATTTGAAGTTTATAATTGGGCTATCATAGTAGTCTAATGATGATGGGGAGAAATTATGTTATGAAATTCTCTTAATTACAAAATTATTTGTTGTGTCTTTTTATGTATTTGTCCTTTTTACCATATCATTGAGAAGCATATTCAATAAAACAAAAACATTTACAATTTGAAAGCACCATTCTAAGCCATGGAGGGATATAGAGATGAACCATTCTGGCCCTCAGGAAATGTACAGGCATGTAGAGGGAAAAGTATATCCTTAAATTACAACAGTGCCAACTGCTATAAGGAAGGTATTACTTGTGAAAGCATGAAGAAAGAGATGTGTTTTGCTTCAGGAAGAAGGTGAGGTTGATTGAAGGAAGAAGGGGAATAGATGAAACCTATGTTCCAGAGGGCCTGGAATCAATACACCTTCTGAACATAGTTAACATCATTTAGTGAAGTTAGCATCTTGCAAGGTACATAGGGACAAGTTTTGAAAGGTATTGGAGGATCTGTGTTTATATTCCAGTACTGCTTTTAGGTGATATTGGGCAAATAATATAACTTCTTTAGTACTCAGTTTTCTCAACTGTAAGTTGTCTCTAAGGACCTTTTCAGTTTTATTTATGATCCTATATAACCTCCAGTTACTATGAATTAGTCAACACACATTTATAAATGCCAAATCACTGGGGGAAAAAATGAAAATAAAATGAAACAATCTCAACTTTCAAAGAACTTACATTGTACCAGACAACCTCATATAAAAAAGTTTTCTGGCAATTAGATTTAAATACCTAAAAGAGGAACATTGAGATTAGGAATTGTTTCATTCTTATTTGTATCCCCAGTACCTAAACACCCTTCGGGGCACATAGTAGAATGTATTGATTGATTTAATATGCTACTTCTAAAAGAAAAAAATGAACTTGAAAAAATTTTAAAGCTACACTACCTTTAAAGCCCTGTATGGTATGTTGATAGTATTGTCTGTGGTATAAATATGAGGTGAAAACTTCTGGTAGGGAGGCAGCTGAGTTTAACTAAAAACAATCAGTGATTGATTCAGTGATTGAGTCAACCTAACAAAGTTCCCAAGGATTTAATTATCATTTCTTTGCCCATGGCTCTTAAATCCTTCTATCCTTCCCTAATCTCCAGTCTTGCATCTTCAAGGGGGAAATCCAGTAGACATCACAAACTTATTATGTCCAAAACAGAACTTTTCCCCTAAACGTTCTTCCCTTCCTCTTTCCCTAACACCATCTTCCCAGTCCCAGGTTCACAATTTAGTTGACATTCTGGAATTCTGTACTATCTCTTCCTCCCTCTCACCCACTCAATTCAATCTATTGCCACAGTCTGTTTCACCTTTATGGCATCTCTTGCATTCTCTCATTTGAAATTGCCACACCTCTGGTGTAGTTCTTCATCACCTCATGCCTTCATTATTGTAATAGCTGCTAATAGGTCTGCGAGCCTCAAGCTTCTCCCAACTTCAATTCATCCTCCATTCAGCCACTAAATTTTTCCTAATTTTCCTAATATTGACTGACTGACTAGATAACTGACTTTATTCTCCTTAGAAGCCATACTGTATATACTTTGTTGTAGAACTCCAATTATTTATGGTGATTTGTGAAGGGATTATATAGAAATTAGAATGTTAGAAAGATATTGATTCAAGTCCCATCTCAGTTATTTATTAGCAATGTGACCATAAGCAAGTTATTTAACTGTCTCTGAACCTGTTTATTTATATGAAAAATGAGTATAATTCCTGTCAAGGAAGAGTAGATCAACTGACAAAGAGACAGTCTTAAAGCTTGGAGTACCTGAATTCAAGCCCTACTTCTGACATATTGTTGGAGCCCAGGTAACTTGGAGCCCACTTATCTTCTCATTGACTCAGATAATTCAAGTCTGAAAGTAGTTGCTAATTTGTGTTGGTAGATGAAGTTTGTAGGGAGTTACCAATGAAATAACATGTCTGAACAGAGAAAAAAATAACTACTTACAGGATTGTGAGGTTTAATTGAGATAATGCTTCTCAAGTGCTTTGTAAATGTTTAAGGGCTGTATAAATGTCAAGCAGAGATTGGATGGTTCCTTCTCAGGAATTTTTTTTTTTTTTTATTTTGAACTTAGCAAATAAAACAGGCATTTCTATATCCAAGGTGGAACAGATAATGAGGATTGTACAGGAAACCACAAATCTTGCTTTTCTTTTTAAATATATAGTTAATTCAGTCTTGGTTTCAAAGCTGTCCTGCTCATTTATTTCCTCTAGAGTTTCCTTCTCTTCATCTCTAAAAATGCTTCACTGACTCGTTTTTTCCTTTCTTTCCTTTTTTGGAGTGGAATTCTTTTTTAGATACCCTATTCACATTTCCAACTTGGGGAGAAAAAAAGAGAAAGAAAAATTCTTCTAAACAACAGGCATAGTCAAACAAAGCATATCTATACTGTACACATTGGCCTTGTCTAAAAATGGTATGTCTCAATCTGATCTTGATGTCATCATCTCTCTATCAGAGAGGTGATTATAGCATTTTCACTCATTTCTTTGAAATCATGGTGTGTCATTACCAAGTTTCTGAGATATTTTATATTTACATATTATTGGTTGATGTTGTGCAACTAATTCTCTTGCTTCTGCCCACTTGATTCTCAACTAGTTCATAAAAGTTTTTCTAGTTCTTCCTGAAACTTATCTTCCAACATTTCTTGGAGTACTTACAGTATTCACTTAATCACATACCATTATTAGTCCAGCCATTTCTGAATTGATGGGTTACTCCTTAGTTTTCAGTTCTTTGCTACAAGAAATTGAACTGCTATAAATATTTTTGTGCATAAAATGGTTCCTTCCTTCCTGACAATCTTGATGTCTTTAAGGTTTCGGTCTAATAGTGCTTATTAGTGAGCCAAAAGATATGTACTGTCAGAGATAGTTGCAGGGGTCCTCAAATTTTTTAAATAGGGGGCCAGTTCACTGTCCCTCAGACTGTTGGAGGGCCTGACTATAATAAAAACAAAAACTTTGTTTTGTGGACCTTTAAATAAAGAAACTTCATAATCCTGGGTGAGGGGGATAAACGTCCTCAGTTGCTGCATCTGGCCTCAGGCCATAGTTTGAGGACCCCTGAGAGTTGTCAGACTTATTGCTCATGAACCCAATCTGTCTTGCTGCTGGTTTTTTTTTTTTTTTTTAATGTTTAAAAAAATGAAATCTTTATCAGAGAAATTCATTGTAAAATGTTTTCACAGTTACAATTACTAGAGATATACATATATACAAATATATGTAGTGTGTGTGTGTGTATAAATATGTATATGTGTATAAATATGTATATGTGTATATATATATATATATATATATATATACATATATATATCCATCCTATCTCTCCCATTTATCCTTCTTTCTCTCTCTCCCTCACTTTTTATTCTATCCATTTTCTTTTTTTTTAATTTCTTTTATTTTTTAATAGCTTTTTTTTTAATAATAACTTTTTATTGACAGAATCCACGTCAGGGTAATTTTTTTTACAACATTATCCCTTGCACTCGCTTCTGTTCCGATTTTTCCCCTCCCTCCCTCCACCCCCTCCCCTAGATGGCAAGCAGTCATATATATGTTAAATATGTCTTGCTGCTGTTTTTGTATTGCCTTGGAGTTAAAAGGTAACAGGTCTGATTTGGTCCATGGATTATAGTTTGATAATGCCTGTTCTACAGGAGATTCTTGAACTGGGTAGGTCATAGATTAATAGTTGTAAATACTTTAGCAGTTACCTATTTCAGAGTATGGAAAACTTGATTCTCCCAAGATCACAAGGAGATAAGAAGCAGAGAGATTTGAATTCCTCTTTCCACTGTTCTGCAGTGAATCAAGAAAGAGACTATGTTCTTCTCCAATCCAGTTAACCAATAGGCATTTATTAAAGGCCTACAATGTGCCTGGCACTATGCTAGATACTGGAAAAATAAAAATAAAATTACAACAGTTCCAGCTCTCAAAGATCAGAAGAGAGAGCTAGGAACTTTGATGAGCAGAAATAAAATAGATGCATTGTACAAGACAATTTGGGGGGACAGTGCACTAGCCATGCTGGGGGGAGAGGGAGATCATGAAAGACCTCATGCAGAAAGTAATTGACTTGAAGGAAACTCAGGGGATTCTAAGAGATAAATGTGAGGAAGGAATTTGTTCTAAGTCCTATGTGATCTAACTCTAAGAAATTGTGAATTTGGGTTGTTTTGTCCAGAGAAAACAATATGAGTTACAGAGATGGTCAATTTAGGGGCCGTTTGGAATGACATTATATGTTATGTCCAGGATCAGCTCTAAACAAAATCTATGCTTTATATTTGTGTGGGCATATCATTTGCTCTTATGGAGCAAATTTTCATCTCAAGATTCAGCTCAAGAGCATTTTCTCCTCATGTTTGGAATCTCTTTCCTTCTGCCTTTACTAACTTCCTTCACATCCCAGTTAAAGTCCCACTTTCTGCAAGAAATCTTTTCCAGTCCTCTCTAATCTGAGTGCCTTCCTTCCAGATTGCCCCACCCCCACCAATTTATTCGAGATACATTGTACCTTTTGGTCTTCATGTTGTCTTCCCCATTAGACTATAAAATCCTTGAGAACAAGGATTATTTTCCCCTCCCTTGTTTGTGTCCCCAGATCTTACCATAATACCTGCCACATAGTAGCTGCTTGGTAATTCTAGTTGAGAAAGTGACAGCTTTATAGAATGGGTTCCACAATCCCTCCCTCCATCATGTCCCCAGTTCTACATTTTCACTCTATCCTCTCTGTTATTAGTTGTCAGATATGTTTTGCATATAAGAATTTATACATTTAATACAGCATGACTGATCCAACTAGCATATCTGATGCAGAGACTATCAGATAACTAAGCAAAGGAATCCCAAAAGATTCACATGACACGAGTAACACTAGGAATTAATGTGTTGATGAAATACTATGTAGTCAGAGCTTCTCTGTCTTTTGAGATGACACACTTTGTTAAAAAGTTAACATCTTCGTCTATTAGACCTCAAATTGTCAACATCCTTAAACTATTTCTAAGTCCTTCTTTCACTTAGTTGAAGTATTTAACGAAAGGAAAATGATAATAATCTGGGAATATTAAATACAGATAGACTGTTACTTAAGAAAGACAGATTGCTCCTCCCTCTGAATGTTTTTCTCAAATTGCACATTTAACCTATATTGAATTGCTTGTTGTCTATGGGAGGGTAGAGAAGACAGGGGAGAGAGAAAGGGAGAAAAATATGTAAATCAAAAAGATAAATGTTAAAACCTCTCTTTTCATGTATTTGGAAAAATGAAAAACTATTAAAAAAAAAGAAAGATGCTTTTCTTCTTGACAGTCTTTTCTTCACTCAGTCTAGGGCTTAAAAGAAGTTCACAACAAAAATAACTCATTTCTATAGCATTTTACAAAAAGCCCTTTTTCACAATCACTTGTGGAGTAAGATAAATATAAATTACTCCAACTGAGGCTCAGAGAAGTTGTAATTTATTGGTATGCTGTCAGTCTGCTTAGGGCAGACACAGATTTGAATTCAGTTCTCTGCATTCCAGTCCAGTTCTTTTTTTCTAGATGCCATTATTATTCAATTATTGAAGTTCAAGTTAATTTAAGTATCAGAAATAATTGCTTTGTTGATGTCTTGATTTCCAGTATTTATTTTGTATCTTTGTACTTAAGTTCTTATTCATTATATATATATATATATGTATATGTATATATCCCTTTATCTTTATGTAAAGATTATTTATATTGTAATAGCAATTTTAAAGTCATATTTTCATTTTTTCTTTGAGAACCTTTACTTAAATTTGGTGTATCTTTGCAATTCTAGAGAAAAGAGAGGGAGGAAATGAATCTTGTAAATATCATTTTCTTGCTTAAAAATAATACTTTGAAACCTAACACATTTTAAAGAACAAAAGATTTTAAATTTCAACCTATGGAGTTTCTTATGTAAAATATTTTTGCATGCAATAGACTACATTTCAATGCCAGCATTGTACAATATTACTTCTCTTGATCCATCTTTTAGGAATTCTGGTGAAGTGCCTTAGGAAATATGTTATAGTGTAACTTGAACTTGTTTTAAAGTGATTTAGAATTTTTAAGAGCTTTTCTTGGTTTATGTTTTTGTCTTATTAAGGTAAGTGTCAAAATCTCTTTAGAAAAACAGTGTGGGAAAAATATATTTATCTACATAAAATTATGATAACAAAAAAAGTTTCTCAATTTATATTATACATAAGCAGTGGTTTCCTGAATATGTAATGTTCGCTATATGTAATGAAGTTCCGTATGCTTCTAAAAATGATTTGTTAGTTGATGGTGAGTAAGGAGAATTCTAATGGGGTTAAGACAATATATAAAGGATAGTTAGAAGGGGATAGGGGAATGATAAGATGGTTTAATGAGGAATAAAAGAAAAAATTCTGGAGCAATATAGCCTTTCTAGATTCATAGAAGAGAGTCACTAATCAGAAGAGTGAAGGGCAAGAATGAAAGTTGGCAAGGAGAAGTGAGTAGAAATTGAGGGAAGTTATTAAGTGCTTGGTTCAATATGATTTTTTTTTGATATAACAATAACAAGGGATTTGAGGAAGAAACTATCAAATGGAGATAATATCTAAGAAAAGAAAGCCCAAGTGGGACTACACCCTTGGGGATTAGTTTTAGGCAGTATGAGGAGAATCTGTGGGGGGAAAAAGAACTTTTGACTTGAACTCTTCTGCCCTCTAAGGCTAGATATTCATGGTTTTAATTAATGAGGTGAGTCAATACACAGGTATAGATTCATCTATTTTTGGCCAGAAATCCACTGAAAGAACAACATGCTTTTAGCTGCTGGTAGCAGATTCCAATTTAATTGATCTCTTAAGAAAAGAGTATACTTCCACTTGGACTTTTCTTTTCTTAGATATCTCCATTTGATAGCACCTCTCTCAAATGCCTTATTATTGTCATATTTTTTTTTACTCTTTGTCTCTATCCAGTCCCTCCATACCTCTCTCCTCGCTTTTGGTGTTTAGGATCTCCCTGCTTTCCAAGATAAAAAAAAAAAAACCTAGGGAAAAATTATGGATATTCTTGAGGGCTTTTGCCTATTTTCCTAGGCCAGCCATTCATTAGAACAATTTCTGGAAACAAATACTATTTTAGTCCCAATATTCATTTAGTACATTTAATATACAAAGTTTGTTAAACTATACATCAGTAGAAATTAGGTGGTCTATAATTTAAGGCATCAATTACATACATATATACATATATAGATTAACAAACATATACCCTTATTAATATATTATAAATATACATATTTATGCATATGTGTGTATATATATGGGGTAGATGTATAAAAATCATAAAATAAAATCTTTTATCTTAAATGATTACTGACTCCTGGTGGAAATTAAGAGCCTAATTTTAAAGACCAAGCTTGTGGAAAGAACTGAGGTCTTTCAGTTCTTAGTTAATGAGTCTTTCCATTGTTCTGTACCTGACTATTTTTCCTATATGTAAGGGTTTTGTCAGTGAAGCCTGTCCCATCAAACTATCACTCTGATGGTCATATGAGAGAAAAGAGTACTCTCTAGTAAATGATACATACATTTTCTTGCCTTTTGATTATATTTAAAACCACTTTAGAAAGAAGCCATCAGTACTTTTATAGACATAATATAGAAATATTTGGGGAAACCTAGACACTCTTCACAGTATGATTCACACATTGTAGTGTGCATCATATCCAATGAATAGCAAACTGATTTTTCCTGTCATTTGGATGCTTCATATCTTGTAATACTTTGTTATGATTTCTTGTGCTCAGGGAATATAAAATAATTTTCTTATTATTCTTAACAGAAACAAAATTAGAAAGCTCTACCATAAAACCAAAATTAAGTACCTGCTGTACTTATGTGCTGTGTATAATCCCTGTGCTGATGCTAAGGGAGATACAAAGTTCAGTAAGTCATTTTCCTGCCTTCAAAGAGTTTGCAGGATAGGAGATATAAGGATGTGTGTAAACCATTACGACACAGGTTATAGTATCTATGCTTAAGACAAGTATGGAAACAGTTTTGACTGTCTGACTTAAGAGTATCAAAATTAGCTTTACAATGAATCACTAAGTTCTCACTTCCAATCCCTGAATTACACAGTTGCAAAAATTGAATCCCAGTTATCTTGCTGCACGAGAAAAATCAGATCAAATAGGAAGAAAAAAACTGAGAAAGAAAACAAAATGCAAGCAAACAATATCAGAAAGAGTGAAAATGCTATGTTGTGGTCCATAGTCCTCTCTGGCTGTAGATGGCTCTCTTCATCACTGAACAATTGGAACAGGTTTACATCATCTCATTGCTGAATAGAGCCATGTCCATCAGAATTGATCATCATATAGTCTTATTGTTGCAGTATATAATGATCTTGTTCATCTCATTTCACTTAGCATTAGTTCATGTAAGTTTCTCTAGGTCTCTCTGAAATCATCCTGCTGGTCGTTTCTTAGAGGATCTTTTCTTTAATCATAAAGTGCTATATGAATGTCAAATTATAAGAAAGGGAAGAGAGAAGGTAATGTGATTGTGATGGAACACTACTGTGCTATAAGAAATGATGAGCTTGTTGGTTTTACAAAAACATGGTTAGACTTGCACAAAATAATGAAAAATGAAATAAGCAGAACCAAGAGAATATTGTATACAGTGATGGCAAATATTGTCTTAAGAACAACTCTGAATAAGTATTTTTAGCTTTATAAATAATCAAGTTAACTATAAAGGACCTATAAAGATCTATCTGCAACTAGAGAAAGAACTGATAAATAGGAGTAGATATAGGATGTTTTTGTATTTGTGTGTATGTGTGTTTGTGTGTGTATGTGTTTTTGTGTCCACTGGTAGCTATCTCTAGGACAAGGAAAGTTACTTGCTAACTTTATCATATTTAAAAAGAAATAATAAGTTATACATTAGATTTGCAGTTTCACATGTATTCATCCTTTTTTTATTCTGTCATGCAAATACTTGTTTTATTTCATAAATTAAAAGTAAAATAAATGAAATTTTGAACAAAGAGGCAGTAGAGGAGGATTCTGTCCCACTTAAGTCTTATGTCTGACATGCCCCAGATTGGAATCTCAGTGCAGACAAGCTTGAAAATTGTTGAGAATAAAATATATTCTGTGTAAAAAGATCCTAGAGCTACAATTGAACATACTGCTAAGCATATGTGTTACTTATAGCCTTCATTTAATCAGATATAGTGAGGCAAGATGATGAAAAGAAAATCAGTTTTCAAGAAAGTCATTCATTCTCCTTGAGCTCCCAACAACTCCTTTCAAAAACTTGAGGGGCTGATGTGTATTTGTTACATGATTTATGCAAGGGACATAGAATAAAGCCTGGGGGATTTGTCTTATCTCAGGGATTTTCTGATGTACATGTTCCTGGGGAGCTTAAATCCCAAACTGGAACTTGGGCACAGAATTGCAAGTTTCTCAAAGTACAGGAAGCATTTTGTATTTCTGACTTTACTACACACATACACACACACACACACACACAGACACACGTATTTGTATATATGTGTGTTTATTATGTTTATATATATGTATATATGTATCTGTAAATATGTTTATGCATATATATTTTTTTTTGAGGGGGAGGGTACCATCTTCACTGGAAGTTCTTTATGAGTAAGGATTATTTCAATTCTTTGACTTTATATCCTCAGCTCTTAGCACATTGGCCTTATAGGTACTGAATACTTAAGAAATACTTGTTAATTTGATTTATCGACATGGAAAATATGTAATAGATGTGTGAAGAGTGATTGGTAGAATAGCACATGGAATTCTGAAGGTTTTTACTCAATATGGGTAAAGTATATTGGGATAAAAGCCTATACTTGGCTGGTGATAATAGAAGTAGAGAAGAGTTAGGGCAAGATACATGCGAGAAAGATTTTTTAAAAAAGTAGAACTATTGCACCTTAGCTTTAGGGGTAGGATGGGAATTTTTTTCTCTTGAAACACACAAACAATAGAATATAATCTATTTTATTTAAAATCACTTTAGCATCACCTTGCATTAGATAGAAATGCATCAGATTTTTTGAGATTAGATGATTAGTTGGTTATCTTGCTCTTTGCTATTTAAAATAAAATAACTTTGCTACTTAAAATACTTTTTCATGATTATTCTAATAAAATTATATGTATATGGGGATATTTTAGCCCTGCATCTAATCTTGTTAGTGACTTTCAAGTTACAAAAAAATGCAACAGACAATAAATTATTACTCAGGTAAGTGTTTCAGCTTTGAGTAGACTTTTAAAAAGTTTACAAAACTTTCCATTTTGATTTAAGAAGTACCAAGTATCCAGTTCATAAAACCTGAAGTACAACAGAGCCCTGTTACAACTTGCACAGCTCATTTACATGGATTAGGATATAATACAAGTCAAGTCATGGTCTCTCCAGGAAAATGAGTACCTTAAAGTAAAAGTCTAATCTAGTATGGTTTAGTCATATGCTCAAAGACTAGTATTTATTAAATAGTTAAGCAGGAAAGAGGTGTGATTTGACCTTGGGCTTTGAAGGTTGGATGGGATTCAGAATGTGGGAATATTAAGAAATTCACTTATTAGTAGCTGAGTTCTCAAGGGTTGGGTAATGAATGAGGGAAGGCTGGGAAGGTAGGAGATAAGCATACTATGCTTTTGGGGAAAAATCAGCAGACAGTTTGGCTACAACAGTATACTACTTGCATACTAGTAAGTAATAAGATTTCTCTCGCATACTAATAGGTAATAAGACTGAGAAAATAGATTAGGTTCAGATTGTGAAGGCTCTTCAATATCTGAACAAGGAGTCCCTAACCTTAAATATCTTAATAGTTTAGCCAGTATAGATGATACATACAAAAATAAGTGCAAAGCAATAAAAACATATTATACAAGTCCTACAATTTTGTTAAAATGTAGCTCTGAGAATAGTTTTTGCTTCATTCTTCATTATTAGCACATAGTAAACAGGAAAATGCTTTTTGATTAATATAAAGTGTTTTTAGAATTGAGTAAGAGACAGTAATTAAATGATCAAATGATTTAAACAAATAGTTCTCAAAAGAATCACAAACTATTATTAAACAACAGTATGAAAGAACGCTTCAAATCACCAATAAAAGGGAAAGACAAATGAAAATTATTCTGAGATTTCACTTTATTCCAATAAATTGTACAAGATGGCAAAAATTAGTTAAAAAGTCAGTATTGGAGGGGTTATTAGAAGATAGTGTTTCTGATACATTATTGATAGAATGCTGAATTTGTACAGCTATTCTAGAAAGTAACTTGGAATCAATGCCAACAAAATGAGCTAAAATGTCCATTTCCTTTGACCCAGAAATTTCACTAACAAGATACATTCCCACTGAGTCATTGACTTTAAAAAAAAAAAAAACACCCTCTTATACACTAAGATATTTATAGCATAACATTTTATGCTAGCAAAGAATTTTGAAATAAAGTGTATGCTCATTGACTGAAGAATACTAAATAAATTGTGGTACATAGATATACTATAAGAAATGACCAATACTCTCCTGGATTTCTTGGTCAAAAATTTTCCATTACCAACTGAGAAAAATTTTGTAAGAATACAAGTTATTCTACAGTTGATAAATGAGTGAAGGATATGAATAATAAGCTTTTTTTTTTGTGGCTTTTCCTTTTTGTTCTGAATATTCCTTCACAACATGGCTAATGTGGAAATATATTTCCATAATTGTACGTATATGACCTATATAAGTCTTTTGGAGAGGGAAGAAGGGAGAGAGGGAGGAAAATTTGGAAATTAAATCTTATAAAAATGAAAGCTGAAAACTCTCTTTACATGCAATTGGAAAAAATAAAATACTATTAAGAAAAAGAGAGAAATGTCCAGCACAATAAAGAGAAACATTGAAAGAATTTCAGGAACTGATATAAATGAAGTAGGCAGAGTCAAGAAAGCAATATATATGCATAAATGTGTGTATACATATATATGCATATGGATGTATATGATTACAAAAATATCAAGGAAAAGAACAATAAATGAAATCAGTAATCTAATCAAATCAAATCAAAAAAGAATTCAAATACATATAAAGAACTAGGAAACTGAAGGGATGATCTTTAGTTGGGTAATAGCTGAACAAATTATGACTTATGAATGTGATAGAATAATATTGTACCATAAGAAATATTGAAAAGATGGTTTTGAAGAAATTCAAGAAGACTTTATGATCTTATATAGTGGAAGTGATCAGAAACAACTTAGAAAATTAAAAAAGACAAAAACAAAAAACAAACATTCAAAAAATGACCAACCACAATTCCAGAGTATCATAATGAAACATGCTATACACCTCCTCCTACTGGAGAATTGAATTAACTCAGAATGTATATGAGATAGGTATTTTGTGATATGAAAAGTGTAGGAATTTGTTTTGCTTGATTATGTGTTTGAAAATGGAGTTTTACTTTTCTTTTTTAATGAAGAGAGGAAAGAAAAAGGAAGGCGAAAAGGCAGAAATTTGTAAAAACAAAATTTAACATTAATTTAAAAACAATAGTCTGAAATGCAGAGTTACTCTAAGAATAATTATGTAAATAATATTGGAAATCTAGATTGGAGGCAAGATAAAAATTTATTTGAATGCCAGGCTTAGAGTTTAGTCTGTTTTAGCTAAGTACTGGGGAACAATTGAAAGGTTTTGATCAGAGGAATAATGTAGTAAAGACTGTATATCAAGAACCTTAATCTCTGGGAGACTGTGAGATGGAATATATGGAGAGAGCCTAGAAACCAGAAGATAATTGTAGCAGTTTAGTTGAAAGGTAATAAGAAAATCAAATAAAGGATAATTGTGAAAATGTCAATTATAGGACTTGACAAGTAATTGTGTTTTGAGAAATAGGACAGAGTAAAAAACGATAAAGTTTTCTAGGCCAATGGACCAGAAAAAAAATGACATTAAATGGTGAATTATGTTGTGAATACATCCAGCAATTCTGGAGAGCAATTTGGAATTATGCTCAAAAGGTTATAAAACTGTGCATACCCTTTGATCCAGCAGTGTTACTACTGGGCTTATATCCCAAAGAGATTTTAAAGAAGGGAAACAGACCTGGATGTGCAGGAATGTTTGTAGCAGCCCTCTTTGTAGCGGCCAGAAACTGGAAACTGAGTAGATGCCCATCAATTGGAGAATGGCTGAATAAATTGTCATATATGAATAAAATGGAATATTATTGTTCCGTAAGAAATGACCAGCAGGATGATTTCAGAAAGGCCTGGAGAGACTTACATGAACTGATGTTGAGTGAAATGAGCAGGACCAGGAGATCATTATATACTTCAACAATACTATATAATGATCAATTTTGATGGACGTGGTCCTCTTCAACCATGAGATGAATCAAATCAATTCCAATAGAGCAGTAATGAACTAAACCAGCTATACCCAGTGAAAGAACTCTAGGGGATGACTATGAACCACAACGTAGAATTCCCAATCCCTCTATTTTTGCCCACCTGCATTTTTGATTTCCTTCACAATTTCGCTAATTGTAATTTCAAAGTCCAATTCTTTTTGTACAACAAAATACCTGTTTGGACATGTATACATATATTGTATTTAACTTATACTTTAACATATTTAACATGTATTGGTCAACCTGCCATCTGGGGGAAGGGGAAAGGAGGGGAAAAGTTGGAACAAAAGGTTTTGCAATTGTCAATGCTGAAAAATTACCCATGCATATATCTTGTAAATAAAAAGCTATTAAAAAAATAAAATGGTGAATTATGCTTTAGACATTAAGTTTAAGGTATTGGTATGAAATACAAGGGAAAAAATGTAGGCTTGTGCAATTGTGGGACTAGAGAGAGACTAGAAATGAGTTTGAGAATCATTTTACAAAGGAGTGAAAGTTGGAATTATTGTCAGTAAGCCATTAGAAAGAAACCATAGGGAAAAAAAAAAACTGAAAGGGGAAAAAAATCTTCAAAAAAAAAAAAGCACTTTGAAATCAGGAGGAACAAGGGGACCAGAAAAAAAGAAGAAAGGCAAGAGTTTTCCTGCCCCTTCCCTTTTTTCCCTTTCCTTTAATATCAGATCTTTATTGAAGAAGTTTCCTTCAAAGATTTTTCCCAGTTATATGTTTCGTTTTTAAGTGTGTTGATTTTGTTTGCTTACTATATTTTAAAGATTAAGTTTTAGAATAAGGTAAATAAAAATAACTTGTTTCTTTAGTATTATCAGAAAGTATTTAAGTTGCCATATGTTGGTTCCAAAAGTATGATATTTGTACCAACCAATGAATACACTTTTAAAAGCCAATAGAGATGACTTTTAAAAATATGTACCATGAAACTTAACGTGTGCTAATGTCTTACCTAGTTTCTGATAGTCTTAGTTCATTTTGGGAACTATAATGCTTTATTGACCATTGACACTATTAAGTTAATTTGACTTTGAATTTAATTCTAAAAGTATGAAAGAGTAGACATTGGAGTAAAGTTCTCCTTGGAAAAGGAGCACTTGTGTGAGTTTCTTGTTCTTTTGCAAATTGCAAAATTTGCGTATTTCACCTTGAGTGAAAACCACCAACATTTGCTTTTAAAATAATATTTATCAGACTAAAGGAAAAATTTTCACAATTTTTATTTTGTGTGTAATTAAATTTTAAGCCAAAATTATATAAATGATAAGGTTATTTGAAACAGAAGCTATTATTCTCTGTTATTCATGTGATTGACCAACAAGTCATTAAATTGATTTGGGCTATTTGAAATGTCAGTTTTAGATGAGTGAGTGAATGGAAAACATATGGAAGTCATGGAGAATAAAAAAGTCAATGCTATTCCATTGGCAGCAAGATAAACAAGCAGGTCTGTAATGCATAGAATAAATAGGTAATACAGTGGATAGAGTGCTAGATCTGGAGTCCGGAAGATTCATCTTCTTGAGTTCAAATTCTGCCTATGTTATTCTGAGCAAATCATTTAATCCTGTTTGCCTCAGTGATCTCATATATAAAATGAGCTGGAGAAAGAAATGGCACATTACTCCAGTATTTTTGCCAAGAAAACCCCAAATTGGATATATCAATCTGCACTCTCATCAATAAAAATAAATCCTTTCATCAGGATTGATCATAGCCCATTTTATCTTCTCATCCTGAGTAATCTTAATTCATGCCCTATCAGAGTTAATTCAGATCAAAAATGGACAGAAGCAGCTATACCCAAAGAAAGAACACTGGGAAATGAATATAAACTGCTTGCATTTTTGTTTTCTTCCCGGGTTATTTCTACCTTCTGAATTCAATTCTCCCCGTGCAACAAGAAAACTGTTCAGTTCTGCACACATATATTGTATCTAGGATATACTGTAACCTATTCAACATGTAAAGGACTGCTTGCCACCTAGGGGAGGGGGTGAAGGGAGAGAGGGGAAAAATCGGAACAGAAGTGAATGCAAGGGATAATGCTGTAAAAAAAAAAAAAATTACCCTGGCATGGGTTCTATCAATAAAAAGTTATTAAAAAAATTCATGCCCTTTCATAAATCTAACATAAAGAATCTGTCCCACATTGTGGTGTCCATGAGCATTCTAATATTCAAGAATCGCCATGTAGCATTCTGATTGTTATTCTTCACTTTAAGTACATAATTGACTCACCTTTTCTTCCTTGATGGCAGTACTAAAGGTGTCAGACATGGGATTCACCAGTTTCATGGGACTTAGAACATGCCCTTGAACCAGTTTAAACTGTAATTGGGAAATATCTAATAAAATATATAAAACATAGATAATTTCACATTTTAAAACTAAGTATATAGCCTGAAGAGACTTTTATGTATAGATTAGTGGTCTCTGGTTTTTCCCCCTGGTTTGCAATTTTTCATTGCAAAATATTGTATCTTCACATGTTCTTTTCTATTTTCCTTTGGGTAATCTGTAACTTTGATTCTTCTAAGACTGTGTTATTCCATGAATCAAAGCCATGTGTCATGAGTAGGATTTTATTAGGGAGAGAACTGCCTGCAAGCATGATTTCGTAGGGTTAGGGAATATGTGAAAGGAAGGAAATAATTAAGGTCATTTTTTAATCTACCCCTGGTTCTCTTATCTGCCTTTGTATATTGCCTATTAGGAACACTGATATTAAAAGATACTCTTTTAGCAATTTTAGATCAGCAATATCATCATACAAGTTCTCAAATGTATTCTAGCTCCTCTCCCAATATTGAATTCTAGGCCCAGCTCATTGTTTATGATAAATTTGTTATTAGACTAACTGAATGGACTATTACTATAATTGCAAGTTTTATTTTTGAACATTCTTTATCCCCTTGCTTTTTTCTTACATTTATTACTGGAACAATGATTTTGGGGTCACTATGGATCTTATTGAAGAGACAATAGGGGATTCTGGGATTTAATAACAATTATCACTAGTATCATTCACATTGGGTGGGGGTGAGCTTGATTTGTATTCCTATAGGGTGAACTTTTTTTTTTTTCTTTTTGCAAGCTTATATTTCTCTACTTTGTGCTTCACTTGTTATGATAATCAGAGAATGCTTGAAGACCATCTTTAGTGTGGCTTTTAGGTAAGAAATTGTCTCTCATGCCAGGAAGATATTCCTTTATCTTTACCTCTTAGTATCACAGAATTCAAATTCTAGTTCTGATGCCCTTTTTATCTTTAAATTATCTTATGTTATGTTTGTTTGTACTTTTTGCATTCCCCCTAGTATAATGTAAACTTCTTGAAAAGCAAGAACTATTTTTGTTATTGTTATAGCAATGGTATCTAGCTTCACCAACAGTGCCTCATACATATTAGATGCTCAGTAAAAGTTGAGTTGCATTGAAAACTACTTATTCCTATAGAAGTCCAACTAAGAAATTATCCTATGAAATAGAGTTGGAAAATAGTACTAAGTAATTATCTTTAATCTTTTAAAAATGCATTGTTATGAAATTTGATATTATCAACCAACATTTAATGAATGCTTCTTATTTTCTAGTGCTATGCCAAATGGTAGGTGTGTATAAAAGATATAGAATTTCCCCTTCCTTTTTAAAAAAACTGATGGACTAACTAGAGACAGGAAGTTATCATATAAGAAACTATATGGTATAAACTATATTAATGATAAAACTCACATTTTAATAGTGCTCCAGTATTTTACAAGATGTTTTCCTCACAACAACTTTGTGAAGTAAAGAGTGTCAATATGATCATCTCCAAATATAGTGGGATTTGGAGAATAATAGTAATAATAATAATTGTATAGAATTTTAAGCAAAATTGCTTTATAATATTATTTCATTTTATTCTCACAACAACTTTGGGAGGTAGGTGCTATTATTTCCCCCATTTTCCAAATGAGGATATTATAACACAAAAAGATGCTCCCAGGATTACACACAGTTAGGAAGTATCTGAGGCTAGATTTGAACACAGGTCTTCCTTATTTCATCTCCATCACTCTATGCACTGAATAAACTGGTAAGAAGGTGGGGGTGATTTGGGGGAGGAAGTAAATAAACATTTTTATATAGCCTACTATGTTCAAGACACTGTTTTAAGTGAGAACTTTACAGATATTATCTTATTTAAATAGAGTATTACTAGATTAATTAGAGAAGATTTTATGGAACAAATACATCTGGGATTTGGAATTTGGTTAGGTTAGCAGAACAAAAGCAGGTTGGTCTTGTTGGGAGGAGCATAGAATATAGTGAAAGAGAAGGGGAAGAGCAGCTAATTGTATGAAACATGAACATATTGATGCTGCCAACTTATTCCTAATGCTACATTAGTGTTGGTTCTTAACTATAATTAATATTTCCTATTCTCTTTTTTTTTATATGTTTGTTTGTTAGAAGAAAAATTAAAGGCAAGGCACCACTTCCTCCAGCTGAGACTAAATACGTTGATGTTTCTTCACATGAGTCAATAGAATCCTCTAATTTCATCATGGAACAGAAAGAAAACATGATAGATAAAGACATTGCGCTCTCTGTGGTTCTTCCAGGGGATGTGATCAAATCAACTATTGTTCATGGCAGGTATGTTACAATCTAGAAGGATTCTTAGACATAACTTATTTATTTTAGTGTTATTAAAGATGTTAATCTTTATGTGGGATAAATTTTGGCCATATTTTTCTCTCATTTTAGTAGTATTTTACTATTGCCATAAATAGATAGGTCATGAAATATCTGCTGAAACATTTTCTGTAAGTCCCTAGCACTATCTAAACTTCAAAATTTTCTATATTCCCAGTCAAAATTTAATCCATGCAGTCAAAGAAATTCATATTTCTTGTTCTAGATTTTAGAAATCTTAAAAGAAAAGTTTCTTTTCCAGAGAAAAGTTCCACAGGCATGCTGGATTTTTAAAAATTATATGTAAAATATGTATATAATAATTGTATAGAAATTTAAGCTAAATTGCTTTATAGATATTATTTCATTTTATTTTCACAACATCTCTGGGAGGTAAGTGCTATTATTTCCTCCATTTTCCAAATGAGGATATTGAATGTAAAATAATAATAATAATAATTCCTGTATTTCAACAACTTTGAAGTAACAAAAACCTTTACTTCCCTAACTCTTCATTTAGGTTTAAGATATTTCTTTCTGTATATGCAAAAATAAACTTTGTATGTAAAAAGAATTAACAAACTTTTACCTCTTTGTTAAACAATTTAATTGTTTACTAGAATGTAGGTAAGTTAACTGGAAAGATAAAAATAAAACTTTAACAAAGAGGTAAAGATTTGATTTAGTACACTTGATATTCTTAAAATCCACATAATAATTTAAAATAGGGCAAAGCCAAGTCTGAGTTGCCATAGATGTGGAAAATTACTTTGAACAGACAGTGTTTCTTGGCTTTGTTCTTCCTTTTAGCTTTGACTGCCTGAATATTATCATTGAGGGTGTTCTGAAGACATAAGCTTGCTAAGCTGCCTTCATCTTAGTATATTCACAATTGCAGTACATAATAAAAACTAGATGAGCAATTAAGATGGGGTATTTAAGTCTTGTTTGGGCTGGTTCTATCTAGGAGAAACATGTTCCTGAGATAACATGACAGCTTTCAGCCTTCATTTTAGGATTTATCTCCATAATTAGGTAGAATTTTGAGTCATAAAGAGTAGATGAGAATAGGAAAATTTAGATGTGGTTTTTTTTTTTTCCCTTTGGACCACATTTATGGTTTTATTCATGTGGGGAATTCCTATTGAGGAGTTTCCTATATTGTTGCAGAGAAATACTTCTCCTGCAGCTATATTATAGAGTTAATTTATGGGGCACTATAAAGTGATTTGCTTAGTCATATAGACAGTATGTGTCAGGGGCAAAAGGCTTACTCTATCTGCTGTGCTTTTTGTGTTTAGTAATCGTGCCCAAACCAACTTTCACCAGCACTGGGGATGCATTCCTGAGATGGAAACTAGGTCATGACAAGTAGGAAGTCCACAAGAGTGCACCTGAAAGGCCATAGTGTGCTCCTAATAAGGAGCAGTTATTCAGAAGAAATCTTTAAAAGCTGAAGTAGACAAGAATTCCATGTAAACAATAAATGTAACCATATTAAATTATCTAAGTAAGAAAGAAAATCTATTATTCTCAGTAAATGCTTGTTGACTATAAATGCTAATTGGAGACCTCTGTAGAAATTCACACTATCCAATTAGACTAGTCCCTCCTCATTTTAAATGTTGCTATCCACTGAGTTTCAGAATATTTTCCCACTTTCCTTGAATTCAAAGTTAAAAGAAAGATACCATTGGAATTGGAACTTGCAAGACTTCATTTCAGATCCTGCTTCAGACAATTAAATTCCTGACCACAGAGAAGTTCCTTAATCTTTGTCTTTCTTAGGTTCCTAATCTGTAAAATGGGAACAATAATAACACCTCTCTCCCAGCATTGTTTTAAGGATCAAATTAGATAATATTTGTAAAGCACTTATCACAGCACCTGGTACATGGTAGGTGCTTATTTAATAAATTCTTGGTTCTTTAAATAAGTCCCATGGGAATATTGAGAGAGGAGTAAACTTAAAACAGTGTTTTATCAGTGAATGGTGACAGGGGTGTGCTGGGAGTTGGGTTGTTGACCTCTGTTTTCAGAACAAAGCTTCAGATATCCAGGCTAATTATAAGTATTGCATTGGTGACTCCAAAGCATCCCTACTTTCTTTCCTTTATTACTTTTCTCTTGTGAGGACAATAATCAGGGGCTGGAATTTTTTTTTTTCTTTCTCTAATTTTAATCTCTATGGTAGTACTGAAGCCTATCTGAGAGTGATATAGAGAAAACATTTTCCTGGCTTTGCAAGTTGCCTTTGGTCAGACAGAGCAGTTTTTGACCATTTATGCCAAAAAAAAAAAAAAAAACAAAAAAACACAGATTGCATTGTTAGCCACACTAGCCCCAGTTAAGGACTGAGAAGAAATTGTATGTTCAGGACTGGGTCTGGAGTCCTATCTGGTTTGAAATCCTATGAGTGACCCTGGGCAAATCACTTGACCACCTTCTACCTGAATTTCCTCATCTGATGGCATAATTATCCTCCTAAGATTGCTTTGAAACTAAAACGAGATGATATTTGTAGAATGCTTTGTAAACCTTACAGTATTATATAAATGACAAAGTGGGCTTGGAGTCAGGAAGACCTCAGAACCCTGCCCAACTGTATTACCTTGGGCAAGTCATTTAATCTCTTTGTGATTAGTTTGTTCATCAACAAAATGAGAATAATTATAGTTCCTACTTCACAAGCATTGCTGTAGGGATTAAATGAGTTAATATATGTCTGAAAACAAGTATTTTGCAAAGCTTAAAGAATTGACTTGTAGAAGTGCTACTTATTATTGTAATCATTATTTGTTTTTAATGTAGTGCACATAAGCATGTGACCAAATTTATTCCAGACATCTGAGGAGAGGAGAACTCATAACCAGTGTTGAACACAACCTTGTGCATTTCTCCTTTTTCTTCTTTTCTAATTCAAGATTATGCTTTCAAATGTAACCTCCCAGTTTAAGAAATAAGCCCATGGACATAGAGCCATTCTATCCATAGGAGAGAGTGCAAAGCACTGTTTCTACCTCTGTAAACCTCTGGAGAGATTTAGTCCATACAGCTACAACAAATATATACATTTTTTTTCCTTCTTTGAGGTGAAGGAAGATTGGAACAATATGATGTTCTTTCTCTTTCTTGCCTTCCCTTAAACTGAACTTGTTTTTGTGGTAAGAAAAGTTGAAGGTGACTTATGTTGCTGAATACACTCTGACTCCTCTCATCCTTGTGGTACAATAGTAGTCATAGTCTTACTGAATAAGAACATAATTTTTACTGGTAATGGCTAACATAAGTGACTGATTCAAGACTATTTCAGATGGAGTACAGTGCCATCTATGGGTTAAATGTAATATGCCAAAGAATTGAGTTTTGAGAATAGATTGAATGTGGATTCTTTTTGGAAGAACGGATTTAAAAGCAGGATCTGAAATCTTAGAACTTCAAAATAAAAATTATGATACATTTTATAATAAAAAAGATTTACATGGTGCCCATTATTTGCTATGTATGAAGTGCTTTATAATCATTATCTCATTTAAGTGCTATTATTAGCCCTATTTTAACGAAGAGAAAACCGAGACAGAGACTAAATGATTTTCCTAGAGTCATATGGCTAGTAAGGATCTGAGACCAAATTTGAACTCAGCCAAACCTATCCAGTGTACCACTTCTAAAACTTATTTCCATGATAGTAAATCTGTAATGTGTATATACAAAGATATCCTGGGAAAATTGTGAAATTATTCAAAGGACGATACAATAAAATGAGAGAAGTACATTTATATGTCGTCCTTTTTTTGATTCAGGAATCATTTATATACTACTACTGTTTGCCAAGGTGGCATGGTATAGATGGGGATAGAACCCAATAGACTTGGCTTTGGATCCTCATTTCTAACAGATTCTAGCAGTATAACCCTTTAGCAAACTGTTGGATATCTTAGTGCTCTAGACATATCTTTAAATGTGAGAATTACAGAGAAAGTGCCATTTTTCGGGGATCTAGGAAAGTCTTCACTGAAAACACTATACCTGAGATTGTTATCTTTCTATTTTTCTTTTGCCAAAAGTCACTTCTTATAATAATGTTTTTAAATGCATAAAATTAAATATATAGGATTAAAGAGAAAACCAATGATGTGGTAATACAATTATCAGAATAATTAAAAGCAAAAAGCATATATGTCAGGTTAATATCCCACTGCTGTCTACCAGTGAGGGTGTATATCTTGTCCTTCTCCCTCTCTGAGGCACTCTACTAATAAGTGTTGAGAAAGCCAAAACATAATCAAAACATTATTTGTTTTAAAGAAACTTATTATGTTCTATTCAAAGAAAATTAAATAAAAGATACATATGAAATAATTTCCAGAGAGAGGTTACTAGTAACTCAGGAGTCAAGATTGGTTTCTTGTACTGTGCAGTATTTTACTTCCTTCAAAGGAAGGTAGAGACGCTAAGGGAGCAGCTCCATGGCACAGTGGGCAGAGTGCTGAGTCTGGAAAAGACTAATCTTCCTCAATTCAAATGTGGCCTCAGATACTAATTGTGTGACCCTGGCCAAGTCACTTAACCCTATTTACCTCAGTTTCCTCATCTATAAAATGAGCTGGAGAAGATTATGTCAAACCATTCTAGTATTTTTGCCAAAAAAACTGAACAGGGTCACAAAGAGTTGCATATGACCAAAAAAACCCAACTGAATAATAATAGCAAAAGAGTCATATTGGAAAGAAAGTGCATTGGCAGATATACAAGGTAGGTTAGATTGAAGGAGAAAAACTCCATGTGAAAAACCTAGAAAGGTAGGCTTAAACTTACCTATATGATGTTCATCACATCAGCTTAGATTCTAGACTTCTTCTGATTTATTGGAAGTGAATAGAAATTGAGTGTACTGATAAAAATGTTTAATATTATATAAGAATTTGGAAATATAAAACATTAATTTCATATCTAATGTCCCTTGACAATGCTGGGAGTTAAGTCAAGATGTCAACAAGCATTTTTTCATTGTTGACTATTGCTAGGCACTATGCTAAGAGCTGGGGATATAAATAAAAGCCAAAAGAAAGAGTCCCTACTCTCAGGAAGCTTATTCTCAAGTAGGAGAAGACAACAAAAAAGATGAAAAAGTATACATGTGGAAGAGGTAAGAGCAGAGCCCAGAGAGTAAGGAAAGACTGAATATGGTTGTCCTGGGTTCTTACTTAAGCTGGAGGTTCTGGGAGAAACCTACTTTTGGAAAAAGGGCATAACAGGGATATAAAGCTGCTGAAACATGGTGGAAAAAAAAAATATGGAGAGTCAAGAGCCCATAGAGAAATGAAAAGAATTTATTTATGTTGCGTTTGTACTAGTTATTTTGTACTAGTTGAGGAGAGGAGAAGCTGTCGGTGTGAATATCTGATAAGACTGATTAAGTCAGAAGAATACAGTATTATTCCTAGGAGTGTTGTTTTGGGCCTTTGGTGGTCTTGCCTTCTCTTCTCCCAGTATTTGCTAATAATCCTTTTGGAGAGAGGCAGTACCATTTACAATAGCAACTGCCTCCAACATACACTATATATACCATGATATATTTTGTATATACTTTATATTGTGAATATAATTTTCTCACCATTGAATTCCCTAGAACTCACTGTTTCCTAGAACATTGATGTCAAACTCAAATATAAACAGGCCACTAAACTGTACGTAAATATCCACATAGACTTCATGTTGACTTAGAAAACTATGTACTTGATATCTATTTTATTGCATTTTTTTTTAGTTTAGTTTTTAAAAAATATTTCCTTATTGAATTTTTTTTTTTTGACTACTTGGATATATTTCTGCCTTCTGGGTATTTGACATAGTTCTTATAGATTATTGAAATTCCTGCTTCAGCATCTATCTCTATTCCTCATAGGCCATGAAATTCAAAAACAAAATTAAACAAGGAAAAAAAGAAAAAATTAAAATTACAAATCATAGCTTTCTTTGAATGAAAGTTGACAGCTTTGAATATTGTCTTAAAAGGGATCCAAAATAGGTTATTTTGCACATACTTTATTATAGATAAAGAATTTAAAGTTTCTGAATACTAAATACAATCATTCAGTAAATAATATTTGAAAACGATAAATTTAGAAAGATATATAAGATATTTTTAGTATAGGTCCCTATAATCTTATAATTTATTTTCCTTTTTTTTAAAAAATAGTATCACTATAGGAATAAGTCTATGTCATTCCTCTACTTAGAAAATTTTAGTTGTTCTCTGTGATTTTGAAATAAAAATAAAACTTTTAGTCTTTCCTTCTGTCAGGGTGGTTGCCTAGTCACCATTCTGGTCTTTTGTATATACTCATATATACATATGAGTCATGAACTCTACATTCCAGGCAAACTAAACTAATAATCATACATCAGATTCAGTACTCCATCTCCAATACCAGCATTTCCTTAATCCATTCTCTATACATGTAAAGTAACCCCTCCTTGATTGCATTTCTTTTCTTTTTTTTTTCCCCCTGAGGCAGTTGGGGTTAAGTGATTTGCCCAGGGTCATACAGCCAGGAAGTGTTAAGTGTCTGAGATAAGATTTGACCTCAGGTCCTTCTGACCTGAGTCACAGCCACTGTGCCACCTAGCTGCCCCCTTAATTGCATTTCAAAATTCTTGAATTTTTCTGTGATTCAGCTTAGATGCCACATCTTCTGAGGAACTTTTCTTAATTGCCTCGATGTTCTTGACACTAATTTATTTGAAGTCCCACCTTCTTCCTCCTAAGAACTTCTGGAATCCCATCACAAATCATCTTCCTTCCCCCCTCAACATCCCACTCCCAGCAGTACCTGAGATTTCCTGCCTTCAGGTGGAATCCTGAGGACTACAGGCCAGAGAGTGCCAGGTCTCTGTTATTGATGTTTATCTCCTGTCTTTTGACCTTGCTTCCAGACTTCAGAATTTACCTCTTTTCTGCTTTTGTCTTCCATGAAACACATTCCCATTTCTTTATAAGACACACCACACAGCCTGAAGTGAGATTAAGCACCTTGAGGGATAACCTAGAACCTTTGAATTACCCATCTTCTTCTGTGGACCTCTCTCTATACATTGATATTATTCTTGGGTTCTTGCCCCAGAGGATAGCTTAGTCCTACTCCATTCTTGCTCTTCCTATTGCAGTGCTACTGAAACCTGAGACTGTATATGAGCACTCCCTCTCCCCACCAATCCAGCAGTACATTCTATCATTTCCTATTCTACCTCAACCCTGCATCCCACCTCCAGATTTGTCTTCTCCTTCCATGATGACCTCTGGAAGTCCTGCTCCATAATTAATAAACTTATCCTGTTTAACCTTTTCCTTTCCATGGCCATCCTATTTTATACTCATTGCATTTTGTTTTATAACCATGGTTTCACTAGCCCTCTGAGAGAGAATCAGAATAATAGCCTTTTGCTTGAGGCTTCCATTTCCAGCTTCTCCTTTTATTGCCATCACTCAGCAGCCTCTCCTCCTCTGAGTTTCATTCTGTCTAAATTGATAGCCCAATCTAATATGGGTAAATATTATCTACCAATACCCAGAATGTTGTTCCTTCTTTCAGAGTTAATGTTTGATTCATTAATGTCCTCTTCTCCATCCCAGTGGATGGAGAAAATCAGGGGACTTCTACATACATCAAATGAAATAAATGTAAAGCTCTTTGGAAACTTTAAAACTATATATAAATGATAGCTATTACAGTTTTATCATCATGTTGTATTATTATTAGTATATATATTAATGTTCCTTCAAATATCTTAATTTAGGAGTTCCTCTACTATTAACTACTATTAATCTACTCCTCTCTACATTAGCTTACACACAAATTATTAATTTTTTTTTAGTGATTTCAGTATTTTCAACTCTTTGACCCTTCCTTGGAGTTTTCTTGGCAAAAATACTAGAGCAATTTGCTATTTTCTTCTCCAGTTCATTTTACAAATGAAGCACTGAGGCAAATTGGGTTAAATGACTTGCCCAGTGTCAACAAAGTGTCTTTGGCTGGATTCAGACTCCTGAAGAAGGCTCTTCTGAGTCCACGCCCAGTGCTCTAATGTGCCAGCTAGGTGCCCCAGCTACATATAAGGGAGATATCCATATCCTTGATATCACTCATAGTTGTTTCATTACCATGTTCATGAATTCAAAAATTTCATTGTTGGGTCATAATATTTTATTATGCCACTTCCTCCCCCTCCCTGTATCTTATGAACTTTGTGTCTTCATTCTCACCTTGAAATTCAATCTTTCCACCTCTCATTATTTTCCCAGGTCTTTCCTTCTCAATTCTGATCCTTGATTATTCTAACGTTTTAGATCTGTCACTCTCTTGGCCTTTTGCTGATTACAATTTGCTAAAAACCCACCATTTATATCCTTTTGCTTCTACTCAATCTTTTATATGTTTTCATTGCTTTTACTTTTCTTGGATGCAGAAATGCATTTCTTCCACTACCATTGCTTCTGGAATGAGTAAAATAAGGGACTCTGGAGGACACAGATTTTCAGATGAGTTAAATGACTCACTCAGAAATGGTGTTTGAGCCCAGGTTTTCACATCTGGTGTACTTCCTGCTATATATATATATATATATATATATATATATATATATATATACATATATATATATATATATCTCATTATTGGCTTAGATACTTTGCAAATTTCAAATTATTTTTTACTTCTATGAACTCATTACATCCAAATTTGGGCCATTTATTGTAGGTATGACTGAATCTCAAGCAGGCTCTGAAAAAACTATAATTTCAGGTTGTCCTTATACTGAATATGCTTTTGGTGACCATAATTGTTTTTATTCTTTATTTTGCAGCAAACCTATGATGGATTTGTTAATATATCTCTGTGCACAATATCATTTAAACCCCTCAAGCTATACAATTGACCTGGTATCTGCGGAAAAAGTGCCAATTAAATTTAAGCCTAACACACCCATTGGAATGTTGGAAGTGGAGAAGGTCATTCTAAAGCCAAAAAATCTGGATAAGAAGAAGCCTATACCGGTGATACCAGAGGTAGGAACCATCCTTTCAGTTTTGATGTCATAGTGTAAGTTAATAAAAAGGTCATATTATGAATGGTTGATTTTCAGTAATTAGTAATACTTTATTATGATTTAATTGAAAATAGATTTAGTGAATGGAAGGTGACTTAAAGATACCAGTAAGTCTTAAGTGCATAAACTACTGGGAGAAATGGTTACTGAGAGCCTCAAGTAGGCAGGATTTGGGAGAATCCTTTCAAATGTTAGCTACCTTCAGGCCCAAATCAGACCATGCTTTGCCAGCTTTCCCAATGAATTGCATTACAGACATTTTCTCTTCAAAGGAATTTAAGTTAAATATTTACTATTCTAAAAGTGTTTGAAATATTATTCATGTAAAAGTTTACTTAAATAGATGAAAGAATAGTTTTTTGATAACACAGCAGTAACCCATTAAGTACTTTCTGGGTAAGACTATGCTATTGTCTATATAATTTTCTTTATTATGTATTTTTAGAAGTTATATTTCATGTCACTGACCTTTTTCGTATTAATTTTTGAAAAAATTGAATAAATTACTGTGAATAAGAAAATCTATTGATCATTAACTATGTAAGTCTTTGTGGAATATAAAAGTTTATATAATAAACATATAGCTTTCACAAAAGAAATCTTACTATATGGTTTTGTTATTTGATAAATATAATATTACTACTTTTAAAAAGCCATTTTTTCCAGTTCACTTCATTTTTAATAAAGTGAGTTTATTTTAAATTATATGTTGCTGATATATTTTCTCTTTCTTTATCACATTTGTTTATGGATATAGCTTTTCAATACCCCTTGTAACTAAGAATTTAAAAAGAAGGAAAAAAATATAAACCAACCAATACATTGAACATTGTATAGAATGTTTCACACTGATAATTCTCTCACTTTTGCTATGAGGAATGAAAGGTTCATTTTCTCAACTCTTCTAGAGTCCAAGCTGGGTCATTAAAATTAATTATTATTTGGTTTTATCCTTCCCCCACCTATATTTTGTATAGGGTTTATAGGATGTTCCAGGAAGACTAACACTTCTAGTGTGAACCCTTATTAGGGGTGCTTCTCTACCTTTGGTCACCTGTCACTCACTTTTCACCTTTGGCTCCAAAAAGCTATAGCATGCAGAAGAGTCACACCCCAGTAAATAGTTTTGATAGGATGAAATAGGTTGAGAGTTACCAATGGGCCTCAAATTCATTGGTGAGTTAAGGGGACGTGTACTCTAAGCAGCTGAAGACTTTCCCCAGTGGAATGGGTGGATATTAATAATTTAGTCCAAAGGTCAAAAAGGTGGCTGAAAGCAGGTTCTATAATGCACTTAGAGCTTGGTCTGACATTGAAGATACCAAGGTTATCCTGCATCTTAGACCATTACCAGTTCTCTAGGCTTTTGTCTTGCCACTGGATTTTGATGATTCTGAAAAAGTGTAGGTGATGACTGACCAACTCTGTCTCACTTAAATCCAATTCATATTTGAGCCAAGACATACCCATTCATGTGACTGGTCCTCATTGAAAACAAAGGAAAACAATAACAATATATTTTATTTCATCATCATGTGTATCATTTTTCATATTCATGATCATTGATTTTTGAAAATATTAAAATTCCTTGGAACTTATTAATATAAACCTGGAAGGACAAAAGCAAAACATTTTTTTTAAATGGAAAAGATTTGCCAGTATTTCTATACTATCTATTTTTATTATCAATTACAATGGAACCACCACAGAAGAAATAATCTACGCTGAAGACAATGCAGTTTCATCATCACTAAAGAATTAATTTACAAGTTTTTTTCTGTTTATAAGGAAATATATAAAATGTTTGAGGTGGAAAATTATATGAAGTATTATTAGAAAATAAACAACAGATCTTAACATTTTAAAATCATATGCTTATTTTCTTATCTCTATGAAATATTTATGAAGCATTGGAAAAATACTAAGCAAAATAGGAATAGAATATGTCATGGAGTAAAAAAAAGTTGTGTAATTTGTCTCTAATGATCAAGTAAGACAGATGATTGGGTTGCACTTCCATATCTTGGTGGGGAATGGAAGGGATAGCATGGGGATGCAAAGGATCTAGAGTCCTTGGGCTGGAGTTAGAAAAACCTGGATTCAAATCTGGTCTCAAATACTTGCCAGCTGTGTAAACATAGGAACATAATTTAATTGTTTTCCTCACTTTCCTCATATGTAAAAAGCTCTAGAAGATGAAATGGCAAACTACTTAAGTATCTTTGCCTAGAAAACACCAAAAGGAATCAAAATATTGGACATGGCTGGAAAAAAAACCCCTACAAAACTAAGTTCATACCTTATTATAGCATATAACAAAATAAATTCTGATAGGATCATCAATCAAAGCATATATTTGAAATCTTGTAAAAACAGGAACGCAAAAGAATAATATACTTTTCAACATAGAGAATATGGATTACTTTATCAATTCAGTTCAACAAACGCTTATGACATATTAATTATGTGCTAGGTACTTGGGACAAAAATAAAACCATACATATTCTCATACACAAATGGATATTATTTTTAAAAAATTGAGATGGAATAAAATGTTAACAACTCAAGGAGTCAGAGAATCACGTAGGAGGAAGCATTTGAATCAGCAAATATTTGACTCAGGAAAATGAAGTTTGAAAGTCCCTCTTATAAGAAGGTTTCCCTTATGCATGTTATGGTCATATAAGATTAAAAAAAAAAACACTTTGAAAGACTTAAGAACTTTAATCAATATAATGCATAATCATGTCTTCAGTGAAGACCTGTTATCTGATTACTGAAAGAAAGACCTTGTATATAAGGTGCAGAAAGAACTTTACATTTTTGGACTGGGGGAAACAAAAATCAATAATTCTTTAATAGGTGCAAACAGAAAGAACTTTAATTGATTGATCCTTTCAGATATTATAGATGCATGCATTTGCTGAAGTTACTCAGCAAATCATGAAGAATGATAACATGCACAAAGTCTAGGAGTAAGAAAATTTCCTTTGGATCTTAATTATTTTCTATGTACTCCTTTTGTAGAAGTTATTCTATTTTTTTTTTTTTTTACATTGGATTCCAGTAACCTAAAAGTTTTCTTCAGTGAGATCTCTGTGGCTATTCAGACAAATCAGTTTAGTCCACAAATGAAAAAAGACGAGCCCTTTAGTTTATAATATGACAAGACATTAGATTGTCTATTAGTTATATTGTATGAGCATGTCTGCAGGGATCTGTACCCAGGATGAATTAAGATAATTCACACCTGAACATAAATAAATACAAATACAGATACATATAAAACACTTTGCACTTAAATTAGAACAAAGACCTCATATAAACCTGTCATTTAGTAAGGCATTAGCAAAATATGTACTTTTGAATAAAGAACAAAAAAGAATTTTATCTATGTATATTTTCTAATTTTGAAATAATAGTAAAAGAAACAAGGTAATTCATTAATTAGTCTATCTTAAACTTTGTTGAATTGGTTAATCAATAAGCATTATTAAGGGCCCAAAATGTGCTGAGGAAATAAATATAGTTATTGTTTGATGCTGAAGTCCTACAAGTTATACCAAATTAATTTTTTTTTGTTTTAAGACTTGTAGAACTAGAAAAAATTGATCAAAATAACTTTTTTTAATACACATAAGTAATCTTAATTGTGTGAATCTAACTAGGAAGATGAATTCTAGATTTCCAGGTCATTGAAATTCATCCATGTTCTTTTATTAGTTTTTAAATATTTTAATATTACTATGATGACTAGGTGATTCAGTGAATAGAGCACAGAGCTTGGGACCAGGAAGATATTCCTGAGTTCAAATCTGGCCTCAGATACTTAACTGTGTGATGCTGGCCAAGTACCTAACTTTGTTTGCCTCACTTTGCTTATTTGTAAAATGACCAGGAGAAGGAAATAGCAAACTCCTTGAGTATCTTTGCCAAGAAAACACCAAAAGGGGGGTCAAAAAGAGTTGGATTGGACTGAAACAACTCAACAGAACCAATAAAAACATTACTGTGACTGACTTTTACATTTTATTTCAGCAAACTGTACGAGTAGTGATAAACTACAAGAAAACACAGAAGACTGTTGTGAGAGTTAGTCCACATGTGTCCCTTCGAGAACTCACTCCTATTATCTGTAGCAAATGTGAGTTTGATCCTTCACACACCATATTGTTGAAGGACTACCAATCTCAGGAGCCTCTTGACCTGGCTAAATCCTTTAATGACCTTGGACTACGAGAACTCTATGCGATGGATGTCAGCAAAGGTAAAACTTTTTTTTTTTTTTCATTTGATAGTTGATATATCATATGTTTTCTCTACTTCACAACCCATAAATTAATAAAGTCTGTATATTCCATGGACAAGAAAGTAAGGGAAACTAAACCATATAAATACATCAGATTTCATCTCATAAAAATGGCAAAAGAAACTGAATTTTTCTCAGTTAAAGGTTGATAACTTCCAATTTTTATTAACTTATTTTTTTGACTAAGAATAGAATAGCTAATACAGCTTCTTAGATTTAAACAGAAAAAAATTGAGTAGCATCTTGTGAATTTCTTGTTCTCCTAATAAAAAGTGAACTGCTTTTGATTGACTATAGTCCCATCTATATATACATTTTTAAATTTAAATTTAACAATATTATACTAAAAATGTTCCAAACCTCACATCTGACATAAATTGGTTAAAATAAGATTTAAAAAAAAATTAGGAGGTTTAAAAAGACATATTCCATACAATTTTAACAAATAGTAAAGTAATTTCATATTCTATGCATTATAATACTTTGGTCATGCATTATAATAGTTTCTGAAGTATAGACATAAATATGTGTGTTTCTAATAGTATTAGTAATGATAATATTGTTTGGATTCAGAAAATAATTTTGAAGGAAGTAAATTTTGAAGAAAACAATTATTCTGTCTTTAGAAAATATTAACACTTTCCCAATAGAGTGTTA
The DNA here is from genome assembly GCF_016432865.1 of Antechinus flavipes. Lineage (NCBI taxonomy): Eukaryota > Metazoa > Chordata > Mammalia > Dasyuromorphia > Dasyuridae > Antechinus > Antechinus flavipes. The sequence continues at coordinate 428,153,929 of NC_067400.1, forward strand.
AGATATAATTTACATTCCTTTCTTTGACATAGTAACATTTTGAACTTGAACAAATATCATTATAGTTAACTTACACTTTTTTTACCCCCTCTCTCTGTAGCTTCTTCTGTTACTGACTTCAGTTTATCATCTTTACAAGGTAAGAGCAATGGATTTGAAGTTTTAATATTACACGGTAGGTAGAGCTGTGTCACACTATGACATTTCTACTTATTGGTGATTGGGTAAATTGAAAGTATGCCTAAGTTCTAGAATACCTGCTGAGCTTTCACAAATTGTTACCAACTAGGGCACAGCGAGCATAAATGCTCTGGTAGCTTATAGATTTTAATTTAGAATAGCATTGATTTCATTCACTCAAACACGCTTTCAAAAGTTACCACTCAGATGCTGAAAACTATGTTATATACATTCTTCTCACTTTTTGAACTTGTTATATCAGAAATTCAGGGTTAGAAAGCACCTTTAAGATTTTCCAGTCCAGGCTTCTATGCAGTTCAGGAGTCTGCTGACAACATGCTTGATAGATAGTTAGGCTCCTATGGTAGGGAGCTCCTTACCTAACAAAGCATACTATTACATTTTGGAAATAGTTTTAATTGTTAGAAAATCAACCTTTTGTTTCTGCTTCTATAATAAAACAGTAAGCAGATAAATGAATTTGCATGGAAAATATCATGCAGGACATCTAGTTGGCTGGACAGATTATGCTACATTCCCAGTAAAATTTGCTTCTATTAATCTTTCAATTTATCCTCACTTAAATGCATTCTACTATTCATCTTTCCTTGGACTAATTGTGTAATTTACCCAAAATCTCCATACACATTAATTTATTTAGGGGAAATCATTCTAAAATGAAAAGCAAATACTATTTTTGCTCAGGCAAATTATACAAAATAATTTTAGGGCAAATCTTTATATAGCATATGTGGCTTAGAACAGAAGGCAGACTTTGACTTCATGAAGACTTAGATTCAAGTCTCATACTGGCTGTATAATCATAAGAAAGTCACTCACGTCTTAATATATCAGACAAATTACTAAGAGGACAAATTAGAAGGTGTCAGTCTATATTAGCAGAGAGATTTTCCACACTAAAACTTTGCTATATTAATAAACTTATAAATCTAGAAGTATAAATTAAGTTATCCTTCTTTCATATAGAAGGATCTTCATTTTTTATCCCTTCTTATATACCTAAGAAATCATCTCATTCCAACCAGACGAGTGAGAGCAATTCAAAACATTTTTTTAAACAGAAATTTAAAAATAATCAACACGTTTGGGAGATTCCTTTCTGCTTTTCTCTTCAAAATATTTTATAATGATAACAAAAATGCTTTGTTCTTTTCTGCTAGAAATTAAGACACTATAGAAATCCCAGTTTTTTCATATGTAAAACTGGGTAAGATGATCCCTTAGGAACCCCTGATCTCAATTTGTAATTTGAGAAATACAGCAAATACAAATACTGGGAAATAAGAAGGTTTGTGCCATGGATATCATGATTTTCCTTTTCTGGCTTTTCATGGGATTCTAAAAGTTGAGAGGGTGAAATTGATGTGAGTGCAGTTAAGGAATGGGGAAACTGCCAAGCATCCCCCTTTATTCCTCTTTAAAAGGTTTTCCCTCTTTTCTCATTTTTTCCCCTTTCTGTCTTTTTTTACTTTTTCTCGTACAACCCACATTTCATTTTTGTGTTTTTCTTTTTCTTCTTCTGCCTTCTTCTATTTTTATTTTTCCCTCTCATGCTTTCCACATTTGTCACTTTTTAAATGGGCATGTTAATTAAATAGTCTTTTTATTATTTGTTGTATATAGAAAATAAACTTTATTTCCTGTTATTAATTTTAAAATAAGATAATGAAATGTCTTAGATTTTTAAAAAGTACTTTTTTCCCCAATACATGCAAAGATAGTTTTCAACATTCACCTTTGCAAAACCTTGTGTTTCAGATTTTTCTCCTTCTCTTCCACCCTTCTCTTTCCACAAGATAGCAAACAATCTAGCAATCTGATAAAAGTTAAATGTGTCCAATTCTTCTAAACATATTTCCATATTCATCATGCTCAGGAAAAAAATAGGATCAAAAGGGGAAAAAAAACACATAACAACAACAAAAAAGGATGAAAATACTGTGATTTGATCCACATTCAGCACTGGCTCTAGAATCAGGAGGACCTTAGAAATATGTCTTCAGCCATTTGACACATACTAGCTCTGTGATCTTGGGCAAGTCACTTAATCCTTTTTGCCTCACTCCATTCCAATCCCAATACTTCCTCCCTAAAAAACAAGAAAATAGAAAAAAAAAAACCTCCACACGCTAACCTTTGATAAGGTTGTTTAACTTTCATATGGCAACTATCCTATTTATCAGAATTTCTCAGTGGAAGTTACCCATTTGAGGAAAAGAAAAGGATATTTTGTACTAGTTTAGGATAAAAAGCTGTTATAACTTTTCCAAGAAAGATCCTTTAAAATTTTTTTTAAGTGGTAGAGTATACATGTTCTACATTTCAGATTATAATTAAACCTTATTTAGAAAATGTGAAACCATTTCCTGCTAAAATTTTGGATAATTAAGAAACATCTTTAATGTTTTGTAGTTAGGGGATAGGGTGGTGGTGACTCTATTAAAATAAAATTGTTAAACTGAAAATAGAGATGTGCATCTCTTCAGATAAAGAAAGTTCACAGGGAAAAGTATTGAGTGTTGAAGCAGTTCAGTCATTTTGATAATTATAAACCAAAACATCAGTTTTAAATTTTCTTTAATGCTGATGGCATCCAAAATTCCTGATATCTATCATTGCTGAAATACCAAAAGAAAAACCAGCAACCAATCCTTTCATGACCTGTCATAAATCTTTTACTTGAACTTTGTACCTGAGGTTTAAGGTAATTATTGTAGCATATACTAAATTAAAAAATAAATATATTAAAATAGTTTGAAGATCAAATATCACTTCCGTTATTTTTTAAATTCAAACCTTTAAAGTTAATTGACTTTGATGATGTGACTACTGAAGTAATTAAGAATTTTCCAAAAGAAATTGTGTTATATGATGTTTATAAATATCAGGCAGTGGAATTTTGGAGAATACTAATAGAGCTAAGCAAACAAAATTTTTTTATATGGTCATATTATTTAGAAGGTGTTAAACTGCATTTTTACAATTTAATTCCATTAAAACATTGTTTCTATTATAAAAAAAAACTTGTTTATTAAAAAAAAAACTAGCAAAAAATCTAAATATGCCTCTGTGTAGTCTGGCAAATTTTGTTATCATTTATTTTAAGCTGATGCTTGAAACAAATAGCAATAATCATGAAGTCTTTTGACCAGGTGTTTAGTAGTAACTTGGATTCCTGTATTTTGCAGAGTAAAATGCTATTTATAATAGTTTAGCTGTAAACCAAAAGTATAAATGAAAAGGAGAAAAAAGTAACATAATAGATACTTTTCAAGGCCCTGTTAAAACAACTTTTTGGGATTTACTTTCTTAAGATTTGTAGTTATTATTGAATATGAACATTTGTTAAAATGGATAGTGAGAGAAACCTAAGGAAAAGATCTTAGGGAAACAAAGAAAAAAATGTAACATGTATTTCTTTTATTTTAGACTCCTGCCAAATATCTCAAAACCTGGACAGTATGAAGGAAAAAGAAAATAAAAAGTTTTTCAGCTTTTTTCAACGCAGCAAGAAAAAAAGGGAACAAGTAAGCATTTTTAACGTTAAGGATGCATCTTGTAATGTTACTTATAAACTTAAAAACAAATCTCAGTGTTTTATTTTCTGAAACTTCCTTAATACTTATGGTACTTTTTCTCCTGCCTTTTTATTATTCCTAAGACTTCAAGTGCTCCAGCAACTCCACTGATAAGTAAACCTCGGCCAACTTTTACTAGATCAAATACCATTTCTAAACCATATATTTCAAATACACTGCCATCTGATGTGCCAAAAAAGAGGAGAGCTCCTTTGCCTCCAATGCCAACTTCTCAGAGTGTCCCACAGGATCTTGTACATAGTCAGACAAGACCTGCTTCCTGCATAGTGAAATCTATTAGTGTGGATGAAACAAATAAGGTGAGTTATTGTTGTTGTTTTAAAACTATTTTTTCTTCAGTTACTAATAGACTTTAAAAAAAAGATTTTGCTACTAGGAAAAAAGGAGTGTCAGGAATTTAGTCATGCAAAATTTTGTGTTTATATGTGTGTGTATATATATATATATATATATTAAATTTTACATAAAGTTTTTTTTTCTAAAAGCAGAAAAATGTTGCCGATTGTTCAAAAATTTTCATTTTGAAGAAAATAAGTGATTCATTCATATAGGTTGCCAGAAAATATTGATAAGGTACTAGGGCCTGGATAATAATTTTGCTCTAACACTTGGACCCATGCTTGCTCAGAATCTAATGTATTTGGGATACCCATAAGTCTATGTTGGGAGGTCTTCTATTACTATTAAATGACTGATATAATCAAATTTTTATGCATTCTTCATCAGATAAACTCCTAAAATGATTTTATTTGCTGCCTCCTGGGTTCACAGTAATCTCCTAGGTGTTATACAGAAATTACACTAAAACACAATATTGATATGAGGTAAAGAAATACTTAAATTTGTAATTAAATGATAAAGGAAAGTAATGGAACCAAATAGTTATTACTTTGCTCAGTCATTTTTCAACACTGTCTGATTATTTATGACCCCACATTGGGGTTTGCTTGGGAGAGATACTTAAATAATTTGCCATTTTCTTCTCCAATGGATTCAGTAGAACTTATGAAGTTATTAATGTCTGCCAGTACCACAGTTGAATATTGGCAACAGAGGATATTGTTTTCTTCTTTAAAAATTAATTAATTTATTTTTTTATTATAGCTTTTTATTTACAAAACATATGCATGAGTAATTTTTCAATATTGATCCTTGTAAAATTTTCTGTTCCAACTTTTCCCCTCCTTTTTCCCATCCCCTCCCCCAGGTGGCAGGTAGTCCAATATATGTTGAATATGTTAAAGTATATGTTAAATACAATATATGTATACATATTAATACAGAATATTACTGCACAGAAAAATCAGATCTAGAAAGAAAGTAAAAAAAAAAAAACCTGAGAGGGAAAACAAAAATGAAAGCAAACAACAACAGAAAGCATAGAAATGCCATGTTGTGGTCCACACTCATTTCCCATAGTACTCTCTCTGGCTATAGCTGATTCTTTTCATTATTGAAAGTTGGAACTGGTTTGAGTCATCTTATTGTTGAAGAGAGCTACATCTATCAGAATTGATCATTGTATAGTCTTGTTGTTGTCCTGGCTCTGCTCATTTCACTGTTTTTTTTTTTTTTTTGCTCATTTCACTTAACATCAGTTCATGTAAGTCTCTCTAGACCTCTCTGAAATCATCCTGCTGGTCATTTCTTATAGAACAATAATATTCCATGACATTCATGTACCACAATTTATTTAGCTATTCTCCAATTGTGGGCATCCATTCAGTTTCCCATTTCTGGCCCTACAAAAAGGGCTGCTACAAACATTTTTGCACATGTGGGTCCCTTTCCCTTCTTTAAGATCTCTTTGGGATATAAACCCAGTAGTATCACTGCTGGGTCAAAGGGTATATACAGTTTGATAACTTTTTGAGCGTAGTTCCAAATTGCTCTCCAGAATGGTTGGATCCATTCACAATTCTACCAACAATGCATCAGTGTCCCAATTTTCCCACATCCCCTCCAACATTCGTCATTATCATTTCCTGTCATCTTAGCCAATCTGAGAGGTGTGTAGTGGTATCTCAGAGTTGTCTTAATTTGCGTTTTTCTGATCAAGAATGATTTGGAACACTCTTTCATATGACTAGAAATAGTTTCAATTTCTTCATCTTAAAATTGTCTGTTCATATTCTTTGACCATTTATCAATTGAAGAATGGGTTGATTTTTTATAAATTTGAGTCAATTATCTATATATTTTGGAAATGAGGCCTATTAGAACCTTTAACTGTAAAATGTTTTTCCAGTTTATTGCTTCCCTTGTAATCTTGTCTACATTAGTTTTGTTTGTGCAAAAACTTTTAAAATATAAATATAAATCAAAATTTTCTATCTTGTGATCAATAATGATCTCTAGTTCTTCTTTGGTCACAAATTCCTTCCTCCTCCACAGATCTGAGAGGTAAACTATTCTATATTTTTCTAATTTACTTATAATCTCATTCTTTATGTCTAGATCATGAACCCATTTTGACCTTGTCTTGTTGTACGGTGTTAAGTGTGGGTCAATGCCTAGTTTTTGCCATTCTAGTTTCCAATTTTCCCAGCAGTTTTTGTCATATAATGAATTCTTATCCCAAAAGCTGAGGTCTTTAGGTTTGTCAAACACTAGATTACTATAAATTTATGATTTTGTCCTGTGAACCTAACCTATTCCACTGATCAACTAGTCTGTTTCTTAGCCAGTACCAAATGGTTTTGATGACCGCTGCTTTATAATATAGTTTTAGATCTGGAACAGCTAGGCCACCTTCATTTGATTTTTTTTTTTTTTCATTAGTTCTCTTGAAATTCTTGACCTTTTGTTCTTCCAGATGAATTTTGTTGTTAGTTTTTCTAGGTCAGTAAAATAATTTCTTGGGAGTTTGATTGATATAGCACTAAATAAATAGATTAGTTTAGAGCGTTTTGTCATCTTTATTATATTTGCTCAATCTATCCAAGAGCACTTAATATTTTTCCATTTGTTTAGATCTGACTTTATTTGTGTGGAAAGTGTTTTGAATTTTGCTCATATAGTTCCTGACTTTCCCTTGGTAGATAGATTCCCAAATATTTTATACTATCGATAGTTATTTTAAGTGTAATGTCTCTTTGTGTCTCTTGCTGTTGGAGAGGATATTGTTTTCTTGAAAGTATGATCACTTTCTTTTAAAATTCTTCTAAATGAAAATCATTCTCTGAAACCTTGTCCCTTTTCCCTCAACTTTCTTCCCCTCTCTTCCCCTCAATAGTACTCTTATTTCTTCTGTTAAAAACCTCACTCTTCTTACTACATTTTCTCTTCTGTTTTACCTTCAGAGAACTCCATAGTTTGCTGATTCTTGCTTTTCTAATTTTTCCTTCTTCTTCCTTTACTAGCTATCTTCTTCCTCTAACCTCTTCAAATCAATATTTTTTTGTGAATCTGGCTTTGAAACTCTTCCCTTTTCTATCTTTTATTCACCCCTTCCCCTCCCCCCACAATAAGCTGGTTGGAAAAAACCAACTATGCAAGTGAGCAGCTAGAATTTCTTTTTTTTTTTAATATTTTATTTTATTTTATAATAACTTTATATTGACAGAATCCATGCCAGGGTAATTTTTTTTTTTTTTTACAACATTATCCCTTGCACTCGCTTCTGTTCCGATTTTTCCCCTCCCCTAGATACAATACATGTTTGCAGAACTGAGCAGTTCTCTTGTTGCACAGGGAGAATTGGATTCAGAAGGTAAAAATAACCCGGGAAGAAAAACAAAAATGCAATAGTTTACATTCGTTTCCCAGTGTTCTTTCTTTGGGTGTAGCTGCTTCTACACCCAAATGATGATAAATGAATTTATCAATTCGTTTATCAATTGAACCTGAGTCTTTGTCAAAGAAATCCACTTCCATCAGAATACATCCTCATACACTATCGTTGTCGAAGTGTAAAGTGATCTCCTGGTTCTGCTCATTTCACTTAGCATCAGTTCTTGTAAGTCTCTCCAAGCCTCTCTGTATTCATCCTGCTGGTAATTTCTTATAGAACAATAATATTCCATAACATTCATATACCACAATTTATCCAGCCATTCTCCAATTGATGGGCATCCATTCAATTTCCAGTTTCTGAACAGCTAGAATTTCTATCCATTCTCTTTAGCCAAGGACTGGGTGGGGGATAACTTTGTATCATTTTCATCATATAGCATGTTATTTTGTACAGAATAGTAGCTTAATAAATGTTTTGAATGAATGAATATTATGTAATCTTCTTTACTAGGTGATTAGTTCCTTGAGGTTAAGAATATTCATTGAATGTATTATTTCATGGATATCACAAAATCAGAATATATAATGGTGGGGGAGGGGGAGTAACTTGTGCCTCTTAGAAGATGCAGTTGCTTCCTAATCTTCCATTAGTGTTTAGTTTATATGTTTAGATTTATATTTTATATGTTTGAGATATACATTTAATATGTCTAATATAAATACAGGTAGTCTACATGTGGCAATGCATAGATATCTGATCAAGGATAAGAATGCAGTTTCTCTACCTTTGCTTAGAGTAGGAGTACAGCCTGTTAGGGACATGAGAGAAAGGATCTAGGATTGGTAGATTCTGTGCAATCCCCTTTTCACTCTTCTTTCTCCAAGAAATCTATCACATATCAAATATCTATAATCTAATGGTATGTATGAAAAGGTTTCTAGGAAAAAAAGCAGCTACTTTTCCCTTCCTTTATTGAGAAGAGAGAAGATGAAGAATAAGCATTTATTAAGGGAGAACTTGGAAAAAGAGCAGATACTGTGCTATTTATTGGCTTTACAATTATTATCTCATCTGATCTTCGCAAAGTCTTATGAGGGAGGTGCTATTATTAACCCTATTTTACAGTTGAGAAAAGTAGAGCAGACAGACTTTAAGCAACATACCTGGGATTCAGAGCTAGAAATTGTTTGAGGCTGAATTTGAACTTAGGTCTTCTTCACTTCAACTCTAGTGCCCCATCCACTGCACCATCTTGCTGCATCTAGATGAGTCATAATTTATTCTAACAAACTTGGACCCACTCCTCACTGCTAATTTAAAAAATGACAGTTATTACTAATTAGTATACTATTTCTTTATCATAGTAAACAATAAACAGAAATAGGAGGCAATTATACAAATTAGGTGAAAATATATACAATTATAAATGATCTTCTAACTAGATGCAAAGTAAGTTCTCATTTAAACCAAGAAACATTGAGAAAGATGGAGGAACTCTTGCTAACTTTTCCATGTATAGCACGAGGGAGATCTATAATCCTCCATTCAAAATGTCTCTTTTGAGTGCCACCATTAAGGTGTACCCTTCTCCAGGTACATTCAGTAGCATCATCTTAGAGTTATTTTGGCCAACCAGGAGTCAAAACTGCCTTCACATAGAAGTTTCACAGAACTGTCCCTCAGAAAAACCACCCTAGACTTGGTAGGAATGGTGTTACAATTATGTTTCATTTTTAGAAGTGGTTCAGTCATTTGAAAATCCTTTTTATTCTCATCAGTATGATAATGATTCTTAGCAGTTTTATCTGTAAAATCTGCTTTTAAGAGGAAAAAAATCCCAGGATCTTGCAGCTAGATCTTTATAAACTCAAAAGGCTTCAATTGAAGCCTTTTTATATATAATGAAGCATATATATATATATATAAACTTTTAAATAAATTAAATTCATTTAAGGGAAGTAAACAGCTAGAGTACTAAAAAAGTTAAAATATGACAAAACATCCAATTTATGTACTAATTTGTCTATTAAAACAATTGCTAAGTAAGTTCTGTTAGCTATTTATCCTCATATTTCTTTTTTGTGTGAATATAAACCACAAGAGAGCGCTGTTTAACAAAGGTAAAATTCTTTTTTTTTTTTTTTTTCAGTTTAATTTTTCCTTTTAAATGAGAAGAAAGCATACTTAAAACAAAGGCGATAAGAAATATTGAATACTGTGTAACTTAATTTTTTTGTAAGTAACATACCTAACATAGCAATTTTGTTTGTTCAAGTTTTTTTGTAGCAGAGAAAAATAGATTAGGAAATGATAGTTAATATCTAATGGTGATCCACAAATGATTTGAAACTACAATAGCTATTTTTATATTTGGCCATCATATTCCATATAAGTATTTTCTAGTAGTTTTTGATGGGTGTTTATATATATATATATATATATTTGGATGATGTTTCAATATGTGATGTCTGTCTCAGAGAATAGGCTTTTAAGTAGAAGTTAAAGTTCTACAAAATGCCATTCTTTTTCCTCCCACACACAAAAATGGCTATCCATATTTTCACTTGTCTGTCAGCATTAGATACATTCCTTTTTAGCCAGCATTGTATTATCTAAGATACTCACAGTACTAATAATTATATTAATAATAATAATATTTATGAAAGTTAAGAAATGACACTATGTCTGTTCTCATTTGAGTCTCACAATAGATCTCAGAAGTAGTTGTTGTATGTTGTCTCCCTTCCTATAATTAAGAAATGTGAAGGAATGAGATGTGCCTAGGGTCAGAGAGCCAGCAGAAACTAGATTTGAATCTAGGTCTTTCTGATGATGAAGTTAGCTCTCTACACATCATACCATTTGCCTTTCTTATATATGATAGCATATTTCGATCATCTGAAAGATATATCAGGCTTAGCCCATCATGCTAGTTCACATATAAAGATACATATTCATACTTGATTTGTATATATTTTTTCCTATTCAGCCAAAACATTTTGAAATTGTCCTATTCTTTCTTTATGGAACAGGCCCCAGTGTTTTCACATAGGAAGAGAATTAAAATACATATTTCATTTTTTGCTTTATTTGGATTTTAGTAATTGCCCTTAAAAATAGGATTGGCAAATTGAGGAACCTGAAAAGTCCTCTTTGAACTTAGATATTATAGCTCCCATGAGAATATACACTGGAAAGGCTACTGGCCTTCTAAAGTTAATTTTAGCAGATGATTAAGTAGTTTCCAAAGAATTACTGAGGGAAAGGGGGAATACTTTTTTCCTAAAACTTTTTCTTTACATTTTGCTTGTTTTTATCCAAAAAGAAGAGTGAAGGTGAAGTAAGGGGACAAGTAGGTATTTGCAAAAAAAAAAAAAAAAAAGGCACCTTTTAAATATTCCTATTCTCTTCTTGGCATTTTAGACTAAGTATAATTTCCAGTTTAACCATGGCCCTCTTTGTATTTCTGCAAGAAGTTTCAATAGACAAAAAGGGGGACACAGAATAGTGTGATGGAAAGAAATATTGAACTAAATTAATGCCTACCATGTGCAAAAGACTTAAGTCTTTTCCAAACTTTCTTGAGTACTTTCTCTGTGTTGTTTATTTTCAAATTATCCTATATCTAGCTCATTTATATATAGTTATTTGCATGTTGTGTCTCCCATTAGACTGAGCTTTGAGAGGTAGAACTGTTTTATCCCTGTTTGTATCCCCAAAGGTTAGCACAGTGTCTGCTACATAATAGACATGTTTATTGTTTGACTGATTTCATTATCTCTAATCATAGCTTGAGTTTATTTTTTATGAGCAAAACTCAAGTATTTTTTTTTTTTCTTTTGCATCACTGTAGTACAAATGAGAGAACTGAGACTTGGAAAGTTGTTTTATTGAGGGTTATACAGTAAGTGACAGATTTGAAATCAAGTATTCTGATTCTAAAACCAGTGCTGTTCCTACTATATAACACTGATAGTTTTTTCTCTTTAGTTTAAATCTAAATAGACTTAGCTGAGTCAAGAGGGAAAAAAAATCTCATTAAATTTATGCAGATCTGACATTCTTGTTTCTTTCATGTCCAGATATGATTAGGGGTTAAGACTTTATGATGATACATAGCATAAGAACTGATTCTAATTTCTAATTTTAATTAAGTACTTTCCCCAAAGAGGTAGTGCATTGTATCCAAATGAAAATAGCTCCTTTTGTCCATAATCTGTATCTAAAGGCTAATGATCCAAATACCCCACTTATATCCCTCCTCCCCCTTTCTTTAATTTGTCCTCCTTAAGACTTTCTCCCAGTTGACTATTAGATTTCATGGTTGGAGGAAGTATAGTTAAACTGTAGTCATTATTTATCATCTGAAACCTAGTTATGACATGTCACAGCAGGCTAACTCAGACTCCTTTCTGACAACCATGTCCCTCCCTCCCCCTGAGGTAAGCTCAAGTGTGATTGTGCCTTTTATGAATGTCTTTTTTGACCACATCACTGCTCTAGTGATGAACATTCTTTTCCTTTCATGCCATACTTTCTCAGTAGCAATAAAATTACCCTGAAAAAATAAGGTTATAAAACCTTTACTGTAGCCTACCATGCATGCTGATTTTACCACTCCCCTCCTAGTTGCCATCCCACAGGCTGAGTATCCATTCAAGCCTGTTTTAACAAATGTGCAGAATAAATTCTATCTTAATGTAGAACTAAAACCTGTCTCTTCGTGGCAGACACTAAATCCTACATATATAGAAAAAATAAATATCTTGAACAAATATGTCAACTTATTCTAACATGGAATTGTTACAGAGGTATAGGTTGATAAATGTGCCTGTGGTTATTTGACAAGGTCAAAATTCTGCTGTCATTGAGTTTTTGAATTGTGGAAAGATCAGCAGAAGAGATTTGTGGGTCTATTTATGCCAATTCTTCTCCTTCATATTACTTTATGTGAAGCAGTCTGCTTAATTGAGGCACAAACAAAAGTCCTTTGAGGATGACCTCCAGGTCTAACTCTCAAGCAGGTATTATTCCTGAAGAAATGAATGCCATAGCTGGGTTTTATCAGGTAATAGAAAAGACAAGTGACAGTGATGGAGAAACTGATACCAGTGACCAGCAAAAAAGCCCATTTTTGCTACTGATCAGCCAAAGAAGGAAGATTCCTTCCTTCATTGTGTAATCCTAGACTAATAACATTTATTAATAGCATTTACATAGCTCTTTAAGGTTTGCTAATCACTTTTAAAATATCCCATATGATCTTTAGAACAATTCTGGGAGATAGGTACTGCTATTATTTCCATCTATATGATGAGGAAACTGAGGCAGATCAGGGCAACACAACTAATAATTGAGGTTGAATTTGAACTCAGGTCTTTCTGACTCTGGGCTTAAAGCTCTGTGTACTAGGGCATCCTCTAACTATGTAACTATTAATACAGAGAAATTGATGTATTGCCCTGAATAGTAAAGTGCTTCATAATAGTTTTTTAGTGTAATTTTTCATGTGTGTATGGATCCGCTGAAATAAGAAGTTGAGACTAGTCAGAAAATGATAGTGCCTTGATCCTACAGTCCTACTATGAGGCATATATTCAAAGATAGTAAAAAAAGAAACTGGTCCATTATATATTATTATATTATATGTATTTATGATATATCATTAAGGTATTAATTGTGCATAATTAATATAGTATATATTAATAATATTATTATATTAAATGTATTATGTGTAATTTATATGTATTGTATATTATTATAGAATAATATATATGTCTTCAATAGTGTAAATGAAAACACCATGAAAAGGAAGCCAACCTCTGAGTTACTGACAAATTGAAGGCCCTAGAAAATAGATGGTGGAACATTGTTCTTGCCTCATGACAGCAAGTCAGGAAAATAGAAGTGAAGAATATGGGATTAGAATCTATATTGGATGTTCTTTTTCAAAAAGTGTTTCATCTGGAAAAGAGGAGGGAAAAAATAGTATAAAGACAAATGTCATCAACTTTAAAAGTTTTCAAATGCCATATACATGAATACATTTAATAAGTAGACTATAGTTGAATATAAAGAAATATTAAAAAAATAAACCTAGAAATTTTTTTTTCAAAATGGGTCTTCAGAAATACAATTTTGTCTTTATTAAATAGTGTTTTTGCAATTAATTGCAGTGGTGGTGTTGCCAGTTTGAGTATTTTTTTGATTCATCAATGTTGTTTCTTAGTTTGATGTTTCTTAGCCCTTGATATTGCTGATCTTCCTCTTCTCTCTCAGTCTTGGAATACCACTTTCTCCTAGTTTTTCTCCTTCTCTATCTTCTTTTTTGTATCTTCCAGGCCATATCATCTAATTATAGATGCCCCAAAGGGTTCTATTCTGGACCCTCTTTTTTCCTCCCTCTATAAAACCTCACTTGGTGATCTCATCACTTTCCATGCATTTAATAACCATCTCTATACTAATAATTCTCAAATGTACCTATCTTGCTAACCTCCAGTTTCACATTTCTAACTGCCTTTGACACAGCTCAAATGCACCATGTCAGAAACAAGACTTACTGTATTCCCCCTAAACACTTTGATTTCCTACCTTTTCTGGTATGGTAGAGGGCAACACCATCCTGCCAGTTCTTCAGGCTCACAACCCTGGTGTCTTCCTTGACTCCTCACTACCTCTCAACCTTCTCCCTCCTTATTCAATCTGTTGCCAAGGTCTGTGGAGTTCCCCTTTGCTACATCTCTCACATTTGCCCCCTTCTCTCCTCTGACACAGTGTCACCCCTCCAGTGCAGCCTGCCTCATGACCCTCTTCACTCTAGTCCATCCTCTGTTCAACCACCAAAATGATTTCTGAAAGCCTAGGTCTGACCACAATAAACCTGTTTGCTTATGATCTCCCACGTTAGAGTGTAAGCTCTTCGAGGGCAGGCATTGTCTTTTGTCTTTTTTGTATCTCTATTGTTTAACATGGTGCCTAGTGCATAGTAGCTTTTAGGCAATGTTTATTGATTGACAAAGTTTTTCCTACCCTATTTTTTTCTCAAGAAATTAGTTTTATATTCATACATTTTACTGTTAAATTTGCTCATGTAGTTAGTGGAAGATGTGAGATTTGGACCAGATCCTCTCTCTTCAAGTTTGATGTTCTTTCTATTATATCCTGCTGATTTAATTGTTAGTTTAGATTAGGATTACTTAATTTGGGATCCGTGGACTATGAGCCCTCGGAGGTTTGTAAACTTATTTGCCTGTTATCGTTATTTTTTGACACTTTTGGTGGCATTCAATATAATTGGTTTCCTTTTCAATCTTCTGAATTGTATGCGTTTAAAGAAATCATAAGGGGTCCATAGCCTTCATTTCAAGAGGGGTCCATGACACAATAATGGGTAGGAATACTTGCTCTAGCCTTTCTCTCTTTACTTTTGGTTAACATGGATTTGGTTTATGTAAAGTAATGTGACACTTAAGCTGAAAATTAATAGCCAATTATAATCATAACTAGTATTTATATAACATTTTAAGATTTGCAGAGAACTATACATAAGCTATTTCATTTGATCCTAACAACTCTAGGAGATAGATGCTATTATTTTCTCCAGGAAACTGAACTTAAAAGAGGTTAATTGACCTGCTCAGGGTCACATCTCTAGTAAGTTCTAAGGCTGGATTTGAATTCAGGTCTTCATGATTTGAGGTCTGGTGTTTGATCTACTATTCCACGTAGTTGCCTCAAACTGCCATGGATATACAAGCTAGTGTGTTTTAATTTTCTTAGGACCATTCTGGAGCAGGGATAGTGAGGACAGGATCTTTCCAGCTCAGCAATACATCCTCAACTAATTCATCTTTGAGAAGGACAAAACGCAAAGCACCCTCTCCACCTTCTAAAGTATCTCCAAATCAAAGTTATGAGACCAATAATGTGACAGGTAATGATGTGACTTTTTCCATTAGTGATGTTTGCAGATTTTGTTTTTGAACTAGCCTATAGAAAACATAATAAAATAATATTTAAGCTTGATTTCTATATTATATACTTTTCATGCTTATTTCTTAAAATTTTTTTCTTAAATAAGATAAACCAAAGTAATAAAACCTTATGGAAGAAAATATGCAGAAAATTTTTCTATTATAAACTGTATATGGGAGCCAGATTATAAATTTGTTATTTATTTCACAAAGGACTGATACTCTAATGTCACAACCTAAAAAGAAATGGAAATTCAAACTTAATTAGAAGGTCATAGAGCTGTCTAATAACATAACTATACATACACACACACTCAGTCACATTTTTAGATAATAATACTCCAGGGAATTAATTAGAAAACTTATTGTGCATATGACATTTTTGTGATGATAATTATTTTCTCTTTGTTTTAGCACTGAAATCAGTAGATACAATTCCAAGAGAAAGTATTCCAGAAACAAATCCTCCTGAAGTGTCACCTGATTCAGGTAGTTTATATCTTATGAACTTGGGAGTTAATGAAAATAAAAAATTATCTATGATGGGTTACATAAAAAGTAAAAGTCATATATTAAAATATTGGGTATTGTTATGAGAAGGTGTGTCGCATAATAGATTGAAAGCTAACCGCCAAAAAAAAGAACTGGCTTGAAGTCTGAAGACAAAATTGTGTGGTTTGGGATTCCTTGATGTCATTACTTTAAGTCCATACTGAGAAATGACTAGCTTTTGTAATGATTAAAACTATATGTAAAGCACTTTCAAAGCTCCAATCTATTATTATTATTGTTGTCATTAGAGCATAAAGTTTAATCTCTTAAGCCCTAGTAACCCAAGTAAAAGCTGCAAAGAAGATGCCAATATGTATTGAAATGCAGTACCTGAGAGTTCTTATGCCAATGAAATCTCATGTTTGATACTTAGCAATCCATCCTCAAAGCTGATAGGACTCATAATTTTGTTGTTGGGACGAGGTAGAGTGGTAATTTTTTTGGTTTACAGATTTGTAATTTCATTAGCATGGGCAAATCCTAGTGGAGAAATTCTGTAGTCTTTCCATATGTGTTTCTTAAGCAATGTACTCATTCTTGAATATCTTTTTTTTTTTTCCCATATGAAACCATAGGGTTGATTAGCATCATTCAACCCCATTTCCCCAGCTGATACATGGTGATTTGTGAAGTACTTGGACTTTCCCAAAAGTAAAGTTATGAAGTTTTGAAGTACCATTTCTTAATGTTATTTTGATAGTTTGAAATTCAAAATTTAATTATCAAATCCATTCATAAAGATTAGGGTTACAACATAAACTTCAGCCAAAAAAAAAAAAGGAAGAGAAAAAGAAAAAGAAAATATATTAATGCAGGTCTTTTTAGTTAGTCACAATCCAGTAATATAATTTGAAATTTTAGTAACATAGTTATCAACCCATTTTGATCTATACATGTTTTTTATGAATAGCAATTAAATATCTGTTGACATCAAGAAGTACAATAAATTTACTTTTTGTTTACTATTTGTGGGAAATGAATATAACACATTGGGAAGGTCAGGAATAAAATGGGGTATTTCTACTAGCAACTTTATATCTTAGGGATAATGTGAAAATGTAATTTCCCTAATGTAGGAACTTTCCTGGAAAGGAACCTTCTGCTATTGATGTGGACAGATACCTTCTCAAAAATTTAGTGTTTGAGTTACCTAGAACATTGAAAGATGAAATGACTTGTCCAGAGTCACAGTTGGTCTGTGTGAAAGCTGGGTGGTAAAGTAGATAATGCCACCTGGAATCAGGAAGATTTGAGTTCAAATAAGTACTCAGACACTTATTACCAGTGTGATCCTGGGCAAGTTATTTAACTTTGTGTGCCACAGTTTCCTCATCCGGAAGATGAAGATGAATATCACCTAAGGACCAAATGAGATTATAATTGCAAAGTGCTTAGCATAGTTTGTGCTATAAAGTAGGCACTATATATGTTGGCTATTGTTGTTGTTGTTGTTCGTGGTGATGGTGATGGTGATGATGATGTTATTGTTTGGGGATTTGAAACCACCTCTTCCTGGTTTCAGTGATGGCTCTCCATCTAGCCCACAATGTTGCCTTGATTATGTGAACATTGTATCAATGAAAGGATGTGTTTGAAAATAGCAGTATAAATTAATATGGAAATATTTTATGCATGACTGCATATGTATAAACTATATCAAATCACTTGTCTTTTCAGCAAGGGGTCAGGAAAAGGAGAGAGAATTTGAAACTACCCTTTTTAAAAAAATGCCTGTTAAAATCTATTTTTTCATGTAATTGGGGAAGACTAATTTTTTTTAAAAAGGATGACAGTATAACAGCACTTATAAGGCTCTGTTACATAATCATAAATATAGAAGGAAAAGTACTGCTATACTTTCAAATATTATATTTATTTTTCTTGAGTGGTATTATAGATTTTTGTAGGACTCACGTTCACTTCCTGTTAAAAATTATTTTAATAATGAATTTGTAAATAATTCAAATACTGGACTAAATGTCTGAGGACTAAATTCTAGCTTTGCTATTTTGTGGCTTCAAACAAGTCATTTCACATTTCTTCTTCATAAAGTGAGGGAATTCAACTAGATCAGAGATGTCAAACACACAGCCCCAGTGTGACTCACCACAATCCTGAGTATAGGAACCAGTTTAAAATATAATTGGGAGATATTTAACAAAGCAAATAAAATACAATATAGATATTAATATATGGTTTTTTAAGTCCTGTAGGGCACAGGATCCTTATGGATGGTTTAGTGGCTCCCATTTTTATTTGAGTTTAACACAATTAGATTATACAGTTTCTGAAGCATTTTGATTGTGGAAAGGGCAGTGAATTCGGTGTCAGAAGAATAAGATTCTAATTCTAGTTCTTCCACTTGCAGTTATTCTGTGAAGTTGGACAAGTCACTTATTTAATTTGGGTCCCATCTGAAAATCCAGGGGATTGGATTCATCTACCTCTAAGGCTCCTTCCAGTTGTAAATACATAAATCTATAAGGTCAAGTCTCTTCTGACTCCAAAATTCTTATCCTTGT
Source organism: Antechinus flavipes (assembly GCF_016432865.1). Lineage (NCBI taxonomy): Eukaryota > Metazoa > Chordata > Mammalia > Dasyuromorphia > Dasyuridae > Antechinus > Antechinus flavipes. The sequence goes on from NC_067400.1 coordinate 428,172,515, forward strand.
TGCTACTGCTATGTTAAAAAGTGGTTATATGTTTTAGACTCCAAGGCGTGTGTGCTTTGTTTCTATCTTTGCCAAATTAGTAATGTTCTGTGGACTTAATGGGAGGTAATTAAGTCTTGTAACATATACTTCAGGGCAACTAAGTGGCATAGAGTGGTAGTCCTAGTCAGAGAAGACCTATATTTGTGAGTTCAAATCTTGCCTTAAACACTTACTAGATATGTGACTCTAACCAAGTCACTTAATCTGGTTTGCTTCAGTTCATCATCTATAAAATGAGCTGGAGAAAGAAATGACAAACCAGCATCTTTTCCAAGAAAACCTCAAATGGACAACAACAACAACAATAAAATATATACTTTTAAGACTAGTCATCATGTTATTTTTGTATGGGAAAAATTGAGATGAGTCTGCTGTATTTTTTTCTATCTCTTTTGTGGGAAAGAATCCCAAAGCACTTTGCAAATTCTGTGCCAGATTTTTGTTCTACTAAATTAAACGTTGAATATTGTGATATGTGTTCATTTCAATCATGAAAGTGAAATGAAAAGAAAAAACATCTGGATAGGGCATATGCAGTAATCTACTTTTAATATTTGCCTTCCTCTCATTGGCCTTGTTCACCTTTTCTTTTGCCCCAATCTTTCCTGATTTTATCTACATGTGATTAAAATCAATCTTGTTGTTTTAAATGGCTTCTTAATTTTTATTAGCTTTTAATCTAAGAGCTCTCACTCATAAACTACTTCCTTGACAGATGCCTCACTTTGCTTTGAGCTACCTGGTCATGAACCGTGTACTACTGTCCTGATGCTGGCAGATGACGCTTCTTATTCTGATTGTGTTGAAACACCTGAGTTAACCATAACATCACTGAAATGTAGGTGGTGGGAGCTTGTTTCTCTAGGCTGCTTTGCTTAAGATAACAATGTCAATTGCTTTCACTTGTCAACTTTTGTTTATTTTAAAATTCTTATAAAGGGACTGTATCTCTTTGCTTTAAATTGTAGTGTTATGCAGATTTTAGACTTGCTTGATATTTCTTCCATTCAAGCTTGCTTTCAGCTTTTTGGATGGAAATGGCTATCAAAGAAGAATGAAATTCATGGATCTGAATATTTAACTTCCTTTCTGTGCTTAATCCTTCTGTTTTCTTTTATACTGTTTCCTGTTTGATGACATAGGGCTTTCATTTATATCAGATAAGTGTATTCAGGAATTTGTCTTATTTGGCTACATTCCTATAACCTCATTGCTGAATTTCCCCATTACTCTAGTCGTGGACTACCTATTGATTTTCTTTTAAGTTAATTATTGGGATATTTTTGTAATATTAAAATTCATTTTTGCTTAGTTATGCAAATTTTTTCTATCAAATATTTTCAAAATGATTTCTTAAGAATATACTACTAAAATCTTTAAAAATATATTTTAGTAAAATTCCAAGTAAGCACAATTTTTCCATGAATTTATTCCTTTAAAAATGTATTCTTTGAAAGTGCAAAAAGCTTTATAGATAGAATGATACTGATTATAATTTTAGAATTTTAAAACATCTTAGAGGCCACTTAGTTCAACCTTCCAACCAGTTTAAAAAAACTCCATATGTTTGATTAGAGAAGGGAACATTCAGAAACAGAGATGAGAGCTGTCCATACTTGTCTAAATATCATGTATTAGGAAAATTAGACTTTTTGTCTCTTGTCCCAGAAGCAGTGGATAGAAGTAACAAAAAAGGGCAGATTTAAGACTGATGCCAAGAAAAGCTCCCTACTAAATAGAATTACCCAAAAAAGTAATGTATTTAAGAAATTAATTTTTCAAAAGATGATTGTCTTGGGAAAGAGTGGATTCTATCTCACTGGAAAGTCTTCAAGCAGAAACTAGATATGTTATATTGTAAAGCAGGGGTCCTCAAAATACGGCCCGCGGCCAGATGCAGCAGCTGAGGACATTTATCCCCCTCTCACAGGGCTATGAAGTTTCTTTATTTAAAGGCCCACAAAGTTTTTGTTTTTACTGTTGTCTGGCCCTCCAACAGTTTGAAGGACAGTGAACTGACCCCCTATTTAAAAAGTTTGAGGACTCCTGTTAAAGGGAACTCTCAAAGATGAGTTGGACTATATAGCATTTGAAATTGTTTCCAAGTCTGAAATTCTATGATTTTTTCCTGTGGCTCCATAAATTTAATTTCACTGCTTTGTTGTTGTTGTTTTATTTGTTTTTATTTGTTTTTCTATGTAGGTTTGAAATTTGGCCCACAATATTTATATTAAACAAAACAACCTTGATATTTTCAGTCTATGGAAACTTGCATTGATCAAATGGTCAAGTAGGAAATTCCCATTTTAAACAAAGGGCATGTAATGGGATTGAATATTTTTAAAAATCATTGCAACTAAAAATAATTACATTTCAAAATTGCTTTGCAAATCATAAAAGTGCTACACAAAATGTCAGCTGGCATCATTAGATCAAGAATAATTCTTTACAATAAAAAAAATTACTTAAAGCATCTCAGGGTACATTTCTGGTTATTGAAGAAAAATTTAACCCCCTAATAATTACTTGAATCAAATGTCTTTTTTAATCCGGCTCTTAGGTCTTTATAATTTAATTCATTGAGCTCAATTTTCCTAGTGAGTACATTTGACTAGGACATTAAAAATTTTCACAAATGATTCTTCAGTAAACTTGAAAAAGTTGATTTTCTAAACTACCTTCTTTACTTTCAGTATAAAATATGTAGAAAATCTGGCTATTAGTATGCCCTTAAGAATTTTGTAGGTTAAATTAGAATAATCGGTCAATAGGCATTTATTAAGCATCTATGTGGTATGTACTGTTCTAGGCACTCAATATTTAAATGTAAAGAATCAATATTTCTTGTTGAGTAGCTTACATTGTAAGGTCATGGTGATAATTGAATAACTAGATAAGATGCATAGATAGGACATAGCCTAATTGTATAACTATTTACAGAAAAATATATTGAGAATATATATATTATATATATAATTAAAAGTGGTTAAATTTGGCAATTTGGGAAGACACTTGAAGTTGGCTGGGAGAATCAGAAAAGGCTTGATGTAGAAAGTTATTGAAGGAATTGAAGAATTCTATGAGGCAGATAAGGAAGAAGTATTTTCAGGTAAGGGCAGTGACCAGTGCATGAACACAGAGATGGAACTGGGTAGTAAAGAAACTAGTTTGTCTGGATCTCAGGAAATCTCAGGATCTCAATATTGTGTAGTAAGGCTGGAAATTTGTGTACAAGGTGGTGAAGGGCTTCAAAAGCCAAACAGATAAGTTTATGTTTTTTTCCCTAGAAGTGAGATGGAGAGCACTGGAATTGGAAGAGGAGTGGGATGTTCAGATATTCACATAAGGAAAATTACTTTGGCAGCTAAGTGTTGAATAGACTTGAGAGAGATAAGTTAGAAAAACCAAATAAGAGATCAAAATAATATAGGCCAAAGTGAATGAAGATTTTAATAAGGGTAGTAGTTCTGTGAGTAGAGAGGAGTTGGAGACCAGAGATGGCAAGCTGATTGTATATGTTTATCATGGAGTTAAAGATAATTCAATTATTACATACCTGGGAGACTGAAAGAATGATGGTATCTTTAATAGAAATAAAGAAGTTTGAAAGAAATACTTTTACAATACTTGCTACATCAGTCAGATGAGTATTTGTTGAGTGCCTATTGTGCTAAGTACTTGGTATATAAAGACAAAAATGTCAGTCCATGTCTTCAAAAAGTTCATCAGTAATTTGGATGGTGGAAAAGAAACAGCAGGGATTTGAATGGCCTGTGTAGGCTGTTGAATTCCAGCTGGAATACAGCTTTGAAGACTAAGGATTTTAGGAGAGAAGGAAGTGCATTCTAGGTAAGGGAGATGTCCAGACTGAACATGAAACTTGTGCCTGAAGAAAAGCAAAAAGACAGGTTTCTCTGTACTATAAAGTATATGAATTAGTGCAGATAAGCACTTTATTTTGCTTATTTTTTTATGATAATGATTTCATGTCTTCCTATAATAATATAATCTGATATCTTATCTTGGTATGGAGAAAACTTGGTTATGAAATGGAGAAAACTTGATTATGAAAGACAATGGCAATAAAGCTCAAGTTTTGCCCAATCCTAGGAAGCTGTAGAGTCTGTGATGTCATGTCATGATAGGCTTGAGTAGAGATTGTATCTGTCTACTGGCTGCAGAGTGATGGACTTTTACAGCTACAAAATTTCTCAAAGACTTTCCACTAATCTATTAGCTTTAAAAAAAAAATTAACATTTTGTATTAAAATGTCATTTAGCAAAAAGGAAAGAGGTGTTTTTGAAAGCCTCACTTGAATTAAGTTTTTGTTGTCTGAATATTTTTCTCCTCAATCTTAATTCTAGTGCCTTTCCCTTGTTAATTATTGTTTATTTATCCTATATATAGTTTGCTTTGCATATATTTGTTTGCATATTCTCTCCCATTAGATTGCAAGCTCTTGGAAGGAAGGGACTGAAAATTTTGTCCCATATATTTTTATACATGAAAAAACTACTTTACCTTTACAATTCAGACAGTATCACCATACACAGTTTTAAAGAATTTCATGCAAATATACTCAATCTTTGATTGGATTTTTAGTTCTATTGGTTTCTATAACACTGAATCTTAGCTTCACTCATCTTTATATTATGAAAATTATTTTATTGTTTTTAATAGTCTCTTGATTATTAAAAACCAGTGTCCTTTTCACAGTCTTTCTACTCTGAATTCTGTAGCTTTTGACACTGGTAACTTCTCTTTTTTCCTCAATTATCTTTTATCATTTAGTCTTCATGGCACTGTTCTCTCATAGTTCCCCTTCTTTGAATGTTCCTTCTTTCTCCACTTTGGTAGATCATTATCTTTTTTATGCTTCCTTAGTATTGGGGATCTTCAGGGCTTTGGACTTGAATCGAAATTTCTCACCTAATTTTTCTTCAATAATTTCATCTGTTCTTGCGAATTCAAATATGAGCTCTACTAGCTGCCTTAACGTTTCTCCCAAATGTAAATTCTACATTCTTAGCTACTTGTTAGATACTACTTCCTACATAGTGTATAAAAATTTCCACACAAAACATTATCTTTACTGTCAAACTAAACCTTTTTGCCCTTTGTCTAAACTTTTTTTTTGAAGCCCTCACCTCCTCTCAGCCACCCAGTTTCATAATCTGTTATTCTCTATTCTTATCTCTTGTTTACCCCATAGTATCGATTCTACTTCTACAACCTCTTTTGAATCCTTCCTCTTCTCTCTACTGATGTGTAATAGCTTCCTAAGCAAATTCCTTGCTTCTAGTCTGCCTCATCGCTAATCTCTCCCTCATACAAGAGTGAAACTAATTTTCCTTGTCTGACCATGTCACTCTTCTCTAAAACCTTCAATCACTTTGTCATTTCCTCTAAGATTATATATAAACTCCTCAGCCTAGCATCTAAGGTCTTTCATTAACTGCTGCTAACCTACTTTTCCTACATTATTTCATTTATCTTTCTTACTCTACAACCCAATCAAATTGGGTTATTCTTTCCCAAATTTCACCTGTCTTTTGCGTCTCTTGTCATTGGCTGTTCTATCTACCTTGAATACACTCTTTCTCATTGTTGTCTGTCAGAATCCTTACTTTCTTTGAAGGATAACTGTCATGCTACTTTCTCTAGTCTAATCAGTATGTGCTGTCTCCCTCTTCCTCTGCAAATTGGATTGTATTATTGTTACTTTTCTGTGGGTTATCTCCTAACCTCAAGTAGAATGTAAGTACCTTGGAGACAGAAACTACCATTTTCTTTATTTTTTGATTGCTTGGCACAGAGATTTGCATATAGTAGATGCTTCATGAATGATGGTGGTGGGGTTGGTTATTAAGTCAGATTTATAAAAAGTTAATGTAACATATTTTTAAAAATACATTTTCAGTATAATTACATAATTTAAATATTTTACTAGTTATGACCATATTTGTTGCAGCTGGAATTACCTCTGAGTTCAGTCTTGAAGAAATAGATGAAAAAGAAGAATTGAATGTTCTCCACAAGGAAGACAGTGAAAGTATTTCTTCAAAATCACAAAAAAATTCTTTTATATCTATGGATGTAACAAAGAATGAAAAAAAAGATACCACATCAGAGCTTGGCATTGTTTCTAGAGAGTCCCCAGAAAACTCTAAGGAAGAAAAACAAGAAAATAGAAACACAGATGGAAAGTAAGTAACTTAGATACTGCAAATGTTGTTGCTGATTTACTTTATGGATCCCAGGCTTCTGAAATCTAGATTCAATATTTGAAATACAAATATCTTCCAAATAGCCAGCTTATTGATTTAGAATACTTTATAACTTTTATCAGCCCTATGAAAATATTTATTAAAAGCCTGTAAGTGGTGGGGTACTCTGCTAGGAAAGGTGCAAATTCAGAACCAGAATCTAAAGCATTTGCCATCTTAGAGTTTTGTAATTCAAAATGTGTCACTATCTTAGTTCAGTTTATTGCAAGCCTGTAACTTGCATCTGGACAATTAGATGGCACCATACTGCATGGCATGCTGGATCCAGAGTCAGGAAGTCTCATCTTTTTTAGTTCAGATCTGGCCTCAGACACTTACTAGCTATGGCACCTTGGGCAAATCACTTAACCATGTTTGCTTCTGTTTCTTTATCCTTAAAATGAGTTGGAGAAGGAAATGGTAAACCACTCAAATATCTTTGCACCCCCCCCCCAAAAAAAAAAAAAAACACCCAAATAGGGTCACAAAGTGTCGGACACAAATGAAAAATTCCTGAAGGACTGAACTTGCTTTTGAGTCTTGGGAAGTACTTACTGAAAATGAAATTTCCTGTTTGAAAATCTTGAAATATCCTGGTATTAAAGGCCAACAAAGCTTAGTGATGTAGACATTGTGACTAGGCAAACCATTAAATTACAACAACTTCCTCAAAAGGAGAATTTAACACTTCCCTTTTAAGAAAAAGGAAAAAGGAGTAGTAATACATTCCCCTTTGCCTTCAGCATACAAATTATGGTGTGAAAATATTTCTAGTGCCTAGACATTAAAGTGCAGCACAAAACAAATTCTGTGCCAATTTACGAGGGTTATTATAACCTCTTTTTAGGGTTCTATCTTCTGGACAAAACACTTCTGTGAGAGAACATACAGAACCAAAGGATTTTTGATCTGGAAAGCAACTTAAAAGATCGATGAGAACAATTCACTTCCCATATTCCTGACCTTGCCAGATTTAAAGTTGACTCAGTCTTTCCCCGCTTTATTTTGACTGAGTTGGAAAATTGTCCAGTATACTAAGCTCTTAATTTCCTGCTCTCTATTGGTACTTCCATCTGAAATATAATGTTTCATAGCAGCATTTCCTCCCAGTTGTATTTTGTTTTATCAAGCTATTACATTTCCAGTATTTGGCAGAAACAGATGATTATTTTACTCCATCTGTCTTCAGTATACATTGCCAATTTTCTTGTTCTTTGGGAGTCTGTGTGCACGTGCACTTGGGAGCATGTTATTGATATCAGCATACAATATACATTACTATATTTTACAGAGAACTACAGAATGGTACAAGTAGTAAAGAGGCAGTAACTGAAAATGGAAGAAACTCTAGAACTCTGGACCACAATAAAAATAATGGTGAGTTATTCCAACTAAGAATGTCAGATACTGTTATAAGCCTAAAAAAGTATCTTGAATGCTCATCTATTTTGTCTACTAGTTTATAGTAAGTCATATTTTAAAAAAATCCATTCTTCTACCCTATTCTTAAGTATCATCTTTATTTTCATTGTCATTATGCTAATATAAACCTTTTATTACTTCCTATTATTATTACTGACAGTCTTTTAACTGGCCTTCTCAACTGCTCATTCCAATCTATCTCACTCACTCCATTTGACCTCCAAATCCCTGCCATATAAATATTCCTAAAAGAGTCCTTTTGTCATGTCTGATTACTCCTTGCTCAGAAGTCATCAGTGGCTCCCATTTCTTACTTCATTAAATCTAAACTCCTCAATTGGCTGTCAGACTGTGAGCTCCTTGTGAATAGGGATTTTTTTTCCCTGTTTCTTTGTATCCCCAATACTTATGTTTAATAAATGCTTTGTGATTTGACTTTAAACTCTTTTTATGAACTGTCTCTGCTCATACTTACTCCTAGCATGGTAGATACTTCAAAGCCCCATTTTAAATTCCATTCTCTCCATGAAACTTTATGTATTTCTTATGATGTCTGTATTTTTTCAAGTAACTATTGTTACCTCAATTATAATGTAATCATCACACTGATGGCAGAAGTGTCCCAGTTTTTTTCTTAGTGGCCTATCATATACAACAGTGCTGGTCACTTAGTGGGTACTTCGTCAGTACATATTGATTAATTTTCAAAAAGAGATAGTCCTTATAAATACAATAATTACTATAAGATATTCCTCATGATATTCTAAATTACTTCAATTCTTTATAGAGCCATGATTTGGTCAGTGTGGTTAATCCTTTGACTGCTGTAGTTCAAATCGCCTCATATTTTAGCATACACACTTAAAGAGCTAGTTTGATCAAAAATTCAATTAACTAGTGGTCAATAAATGGTAATATATCTCTGAAAGTGTAACAAGACAGAATGTCCAAATACAAGTTTATATTTTCATGCCAGTATAATGAAAACCTTCTTAGTTTAGTGGGATTTACTAGGATTAATTCTCCATTAGCTTAACTTTGAAAAATTTACCTTCATGCTATAGTAAGAAATTGAAGTGGAACTTTACTGATGGTTTTTGAGTTAACAAGGAGAAAAAGAACTTGTGTATTCCTGTAATCCATATTATTTTGTTAAACTATGATAACTGAGTGAAGCTTTTTGGGAAAAGAATATGGTTATCTTTCAACAATCGAGATTAATGTAGGGTATTATAGATGAGTGAGGCATGTTTGTTTGCTTTTAGGAATACATAAGGTGTGTTTGACCTGTTACTTAACAGAAACTACCAGTGAATACCTGACTCAGGAACTGAAAGAATGATTTGTACAGTTTCCTTGTCTTTTTTTTTTTTTTTTTTTTTGCCTCAAAATCCATAATGACAATAGATCATCTACCCGCTTCTCCTTTTTTCCTTCTGTTTTTCTAACATTTTTGATCTCTCTTAGAAGATAGCATTTATTAAAACATTTACCACATGTGTGGAAATAAAATTGAAAATTGAATGTATAATAAGAAAGATGGCAGATATTCTGTCAGTAGAAAATGATTAAGACCATTAATGCCTGATATGTTTATGTCATGAGTTTCAGAGATGGAAAGGACCTTAGAGATCATCTAGTCTAATCTTTTTCATTTAAAAGTGAAGGAAATGGGATTCTGGAGAGTTTAGTTACATATCTAAAGTCATGGGGGGATGACAATAGAAAAGCCCAGGTTTAATTCTTGACTAAATATGGGGTTCTTTCCCACCACAACATAGTGTTTTATTCCACATTCTTTGAAAAATGACATATCAAAAGCTGGTTACCAATTTTCAAAATCAGAATTAATCTAGTTATATTTACTAAGTTATTTCAGGATTTTGACATAGTTATGAGAATCCAAGTGTAAATGCATAAATTCTATACTTTCAAATTGCTTTCAATTATGTCTGTATACAATGACTAAGTAATATAATGAGACAGTTTCAAATCTTTAAAAAAAAAAAAGATATATTACTATTACTTTAAACTAGTCCGTTATTCATTCTCTCCTCTCATCTTCCCTAGCCTCTGTCAGCTTGCTGACACACACTCACTCATAATCACTTCATCATCAGCAAATGATTATCATTTAATCAGACCTTCTGCAACTCACTGGCTAGGGGCGAATAGAGGAAGGACAGGTTACTTAGAAAACCCGTTTCTCCATTTACTCGTTAGTTATAGAAGATGGTTTAGCTATTAGTTTCTTTCAAATTCATTCAAATTTTGTAAAACCTAAGTTCAAATTTGATTTAAGACATTTACTGGCTATGTGATCTTGGGCAAGTCACTTAACCCAATTTGCCTCAGTTTTCTCCTTTGTAAATGATCTGGAGAAGAAATGGCAAATCACTTGCTGAGAAAAATCCCAAATGAGGTCACAGAGAATTATATATGACTGAAAAACGGCTGAACTACAATAATCAATAGTGATTTGGAATATTTTTTCATGTGACCACTAATAGTTTTGATTTCATCTTCTGTAAACTGTTCATATCCTTTGCCTATTGATCAATTAGGGAATAACTACTATTTTTATAAATTTGGCTTACTTTATATATTTAAGAAATGAGACTTTTATCAGAGAAACTTGCTGTAAATTCTCCCCTCTCTCTGTTTCCTGCTTTCCTTTTAATTGTATTGGTTTTGTTTGTGCAAAACCTTTTTAATTTTATGTAAAGAAAATTATCTGTTTTACCTCTTATGATCCTCTCTATACCTTGTTTGATCCTAAATTCTTCCTTTATCCTTTATCTATTTTTTGTACATTTTCCCATAGTCCTCCAATTTACTTATGATATCACCCTTTATGTCTAAATCATGTATCCATTTTGAATTTATCTTGGTATGTAGTGTGAAATGTTGGTTTATGCCTAATTTCTTCCAAACTGCTTTCCAGTTTTCCATCTTTTTTTTTTTTTTGAGAGTTTTTACCTCAAAATAACATACCTAAAGGTGAGTTCTTATCCCCAAAGTTTGGATCTTTGGATTTATCACTAGATTACTATAGTGATTTACTACTTTGTATTATGTAGCTAATTTACTTCACTTATCCACCACTTTATTTTTTAGCCAATATCAGATTGATTACTTCTTTGTAATATAATTTGAATTTTAGTACTGCTAAGCTAACTTTCTTCACAGTTTTTTTTAATTGATTACTTTGTTATTATTGATCTTTTGTCCTTCTAGATAAATTTTTTTTAGCTCTATAAAATAATTATTTGATTGGTATGGCACAGAATGAGAAAATTTAACTTTGGTAGTATTGTCATTTTTATTACGTTGATTCAGCCTACCCGTGAGCAATTAGTATTTTTCCAGTTGTTTAAATGTCTTTACTTGTGTGAATAGTGTTTTGTAATTACGTTTATATAGTTCTTGGGTTTGTCTTGTCTGTTTATTTCATATCTTTCCAGCATCTAATGTTTCTTTGTAGGTGATAGTAAATGCTCATTGATCAAAGGAGAGGATTAAAGGCAGCAAAAATCATGTACTCCTTATGTGATTTTTTTGGAAAGATTTTCTTTGAAAATTATCCTGTGGGATATTTTTTAAAAATTAAATAGAACCATATTAAATACTAGATTTTAAAAAAATTATACATAATGTGGGAACTGTGTTTAGATATCAAAATAAGAAAAAAAATGTAGATCTCAAGCTTATGGTATATTAGTCATGGGGGCGGGACTTTTTACGTATTGAACTATTAGTTACAGATTATTTTGTTTTTATTTTTCTCAAAGATCAAAATGATATGACATTCCTTCCAAAGGACTTGGATGAGAAAGTAAAAAATGAAGGGAAGACGATAGAAATCAGTATATCTGATGTTACTGAAAATAACAAGCTTGAAACCGTCAGGCTATCAGACTCTCAAGCATGTAAAAATGACATTGCTATAGATAACAAGGAAAATCCTCCATCACTTTTACAAATTCAAGATCAAAAGCTGAGTCAGTCCAACTTGGAAAAGGTAAAAACTCAAGATGCATCAATTCAGACAACTCAGTCCCCTAACAATTTGGAAAATAATATGTTAAATGAAACAGCTGCTCACCTGGATCATAATTTATCAAACTTTAAAGGTGATGAAAACATACAGTTTTCAAATAACAGTAAATCATCTCAAAGGTCATCTTTCAGATCACAGGATTCTATAGATCCCTCAAGAGAATTCAAGAACCAGAGATCACTAAATGGGCAAGAACATATACTCAACCTCAAAGATATAAGTCCTACACGTGGCAACGATGATCTGTTTGTTCCAGTAGATGGAAATCATAAAACTCTAACTGATTCCTGTATAAAGAATTATCCCCTTTATAAACCTGATTACAAAACCAAACCAAAGCCTTCTAATGAAATTACAAGAGACTACATACCCAAAATTGGAATGACAACTTATAAAATTGTACCTCCCAAGTCCCTGGACGTACCAAAAGATTGGGAATCAGAAAATACATGCTACAATAAAAGTGATCAGGAGATACAAACTTCAGAAAATTGCCAACCACGTGAGCTGCTGAAAGAATCTGCTATCCAGACAGATAATCTTATTTCTGAAGACCCAAGGGAGACACAAGCTAATATGAAATATGAACCCAAATTGGGAGGGGAGCATAATATTCGAAATGAAATAAGTGTCACTGATGGGACTGTGTCTTCTACGAAACCAGTCTCCATAGTAAATAAAGACAATGGTGCAACTCCATTGATGCTGAATTTAGAACACCTAAATAGTATCATGGAACCAAAAGGAAGATCTAAGGGTTTAAGTCCCCAGACGAAACCTAGTTCTTTTTTCCTACAGATGCAGAAAAGGGCCTCAGGTCATTATGTTACATCTGCAGCTGCCAAAAGTGTCAATGCTGCTACAAGTTCTGCTCAAAGTGAACTGAAGCATAAAGAAGTTGAAAAAAAGTTATCATCTCCCCAAGAAGAAACAATATCTCCTTTAAATAAGACAGTTAACTTCCATTCTGAATTACCTGACAAACAAACTGATCATGACATCGGTCAGAGACACAAAGAGATCCCAACTTCTCCTATCAAACCCCCTAAACCAGCGAACCTTCCCTCTATTCAGCCAGCAGCAATCAGTCTTAAAACCTTGAGGACTTTTGGTGCACCACGGCCATACACCACTTCCTCCCCTTCTCCTTTTGCACTTGCTGTAGTCAAAAGATCACAGTCTTTCAGTAAAACATGTACTGTCCCAAGGCAATCATCCAGAGAGGATTCATCTCCTTCACCAGCTTTTAAAGAGGAAGAAGAAAAAAATAATCCATTAGATAAATTACTGGGAGTTCTACAATCTGATAAGGTAAACATTACTTTTCTCCTTTTGTTGATTTTGGTTTTTAAAGTTTTATTTATGTGTTTTGTCTATAATTTTTACAAGCATTTATAGTTTACCTCCCATTCTATGAGAGACCTCCTAAAACAAAGTTAAACAACTACATAAAACTAGTAACAGAGTGACTTCAATTGAAAGTGCAAACAATTCTCCACATTTGTACAATCACTCCCAAAATACTTCACTACTTTTTTTTATCAACAAAAATCTTTTTTTTTCTCCTTTCCATTTCCCACCTGATTGAGAAAAAAACAAAAACAAATTTCTTCTTAACAAGTGTACAGTTAAGTATAACCAATTCTCCCATGTCTGTAAATCTGTTTGAACATGTACATTTACATGCATATAAAAATACATAATGCATGCTTTGTACACATGTCTCCTGTACCATAAATCCATTATTTTTCTGTCAAGGATAATTTATCTTATCATCTTGTAACAAAATTAAACAGTTATTAAGACTAATGATAAAATGACCACACCTGAAAGTGCATAAAACATTTTTTATTTATGGATTGTTGCTTTCACTTCCCACACATACTCCCCCTTCCCCTTTCTGTTTTTTTTTAGGTACCAAAGCTAATTTTTTTCCTCTTTCCACTCCTTAACCAATTGGAAAGTAAAATAAAATAAGAACAAACTCCTTGTACTAAATATGCATAGTTAAACAAATTTCTATATACAAATGCATGTATATGCTGTGTGTATATGTAAACATATATGTCTCATTCTGTAGCCTCAACCCGTCAGTGTTAAATTATTACATAAAACTGATAGTGATCTTATCTGAAAGTGCATGTGACACTCTACATCTGTGGCATCTTCCTCTGCAACCTCCATATTTTTTTTAATTAACAGAAATCTCTATATATGTGAGGTATATCTGTTGTTTATTCATGAATATTTTTCAATATTTTAAAATAATTTTTAAAATATTCATTTTTACCCTAAATCCATCACTTCTCTATGATGAATAATATGCATCATCATCAGCATTCTGGAGAATTAAATAGTCAATATTGTTTTATTATGCATATTCAAATGTATGTAAGACATTAACTTAGAATTGAAAAGTATTATGGAATGTATTTGTATGAATAAGCTAGACTAAATAACTCACTAAATTAAAAACACAAGCAACAGCAGTAACAAAAAACTTTTATATTGATTGTTTTATTGTTAGGCATTCAGGTTTAATACTATTTCCTACTTGCAGTTCCTGATTTTTTCTTTATATGAGAGAGGGATTAAATGTGCAAAAGATAACCCATTGTCCTGAAAGATATTGCCAGCAAGTTCTTTGTATATGGTAGTGTCATACACTTTCTCAAAAATCTATATCAGATAAGTTCATAGGAAAAGACCTGAGGAAAAATATGTATTTTATGATAAAAAATTTCCTTGTTTATGTGTTTTCTAAACATATAGTCTCCAGATGTGTCTTTGATTAATTTAAAGGCAGATTTGGGCAAGTGGCTGCATGTTTCCCTTTACACTCTTAATTCCTATTTCCTATTTATTTTTACCTTAACAGTGGTTATTCATATGCTTACCTACCATACTAACTGTTAGGTTGGTTGAAGGAACTATAACAAACAATACATAATTTCAGCACACAGGGCGATAATGCTCCATTACATTCACATACTATAGTTTTTTCAGGCATTTCTCAATCCATTATTACCTTTCTAATATGATATTCCCCACCCCAATAATAAACTAAGTAAAGAAAATTTAAAATACAACTTAGATGTTGTTTAGGTTTGTTTATTTGTTTGTTTTTCACAATAGCCATTTTTTTTGGGGGGGTTCAATTTCACAGTCTTTCATTTATATTCATTTTAATTTTAAAAAAAATGTTCATTAGAGCCAGTATGACAAACTGGAAACAGCCTATTTCTGAAATAAGAAGTTATGGGCCCAGGGTTTGGTGAAAAAGAATGGGGGATTTTGATTTTATATTATGATAAATAAAAGGGACAAAATTCATTGTTTGGATCACAGTCATTGCAGTGAGATTTTATGTACTCTGTGGCCTTTTAGTATTCTAACATAAATTATATTATCTTGTTCATTTTAAGGTTCTAACATTATTTCAGACTACTTCTCTAAACATCCTGAGTTTGACATAACACTAAGTGCATTGCCAAGTCAAGTTTTAGTCTATTCTGAAGTCTATTCCTCTCTCCCCATATATTTTGTATTTGTATTCTTTTCTCTGGACTGAAAGGTTGTTATAAAGAGTTCTTTTTAAAAACAGCAACAACAACAAAAAACATGTGTTCTCCCTTATCTTGAGAATCTCAAAATCACTTTTGCCTCAGGAAGAGAGCACATATCTTGAATAGCTGTTTACAAAACAGAATTTGTAGTTTTGTATCTTTTTTTAACTGAATGAGGTTAATTTCATTTTTCTCACAAACTTTTAAGGAAAGTTTTAAAAAAGATTTTATTAATTCATTTTGTATTTGTATCACATCCTTCTCCTTTAAATCATTGTTCACTAGATCTTTCCTTAAAACAAAAGAAAATAGTTAAGCAGAATTTTTTAGCACAAATACTTTCTGACAACATATATGAAGTTCTGTATTGGATACCACCTCCTGGAGGTGTTTTTGTTTTAGGCTTCATTATTTTATTTTTATTTATTTATTTATCATTATTTAATTACTTATTATTACATTTAAACAGTTTAAATGGTTTTGGTATTATCTGATTTAGATTGTAGTCATTGTATATATTCTGGTTATATGTTACTTCAACTTAAATTATATTTCTCTTAAGTAATATATCTGTCATTTCCTACCACATAATAATATTCAATTAAATTCATGAAACTCACATTTAAATGCTGCTTTCATGTTTGTAAGCACAAGTATTTTATCCTCATTATATAAATGGGAAGACTGAGGCAGGTAGCTTGAATGTGATATGTCCAGAGTCACACATGTAGGAAATGTGTGATCCCATCTTTGAAATCAGAACTTCCTGATTTCAAGGTTTGAACACTCTCCACCAACTGTGATTCAGTTTTTTAGGGGCATTTGTCAATTAATGGATACATTTTTTGTTTCCAATTCTTTGCTGCCACTATGATGGCTATGATGAATATTTGTTATTTATAAGACTTTTTGTCTCTGTCTTTGACCTCCTTGAAACATATGTGTAATAGGGGAAAACAAAGAGAATGAACAATCAAGTGACATTTTCCCCCCGCATTTTCAAATTGTTTTTCAGATTGGTTGGTTAGATTTGGAGGGAAAAAATAGATTGGGAAATATTTTACAAAATAATTAAAAATACAGCACAAGATAGACTGTATTAATTTATGGTTTTCTAAGTCAACATGCTACTGCAGGAATTCATTTCTATTTGAGCTTAACTACTTTGGTCAAATTCAAAACTCCCCCGGAACTGTATTAATCAGTCTACCTATCTTTTAAACTCTTAATCATTGACTATGTCAATTTTTGAGAGAGATTAGATAAAATTTCCTAGTTATTTTAATTTGTATTGCTCTTAGTATTAATAATTTGGAGAAATGAACACACACTTGTGTGTGTGTGTGTGTGTGTGTGTGTGTGTGTGTATTGTGTGAATGTTGGATTTTTTTCAGAGGTATTTAATGCAAAGATTTCCCTCTCCCTCATCTGATAGTTTCTCTTATTCTAGCTGCATTTTTTCATATAAAAACATTTTTAATTTTATGTAATTAAAAATTGTCTATAATTATCTTTCATGATCACCTCTATTCCTTGTTTGGCTAAAGAATCTTCTCCTAGTTGTAATTATAAAAAGTATCTCCTTCTGTTCTCTTTTATAATGTGACCTTTTATATTTAGTTTGCATAGCTATTTAGCACTAATTATTATTTGATATATGATATAGATTGTTGGTCTAAATCTAATTTCTATAAAAATATATTCCATTTTTTCTAACAAAACTTGTCAAATAAAGAAGACCTTCCTCTAAGGTAATTTTGTTCCTGGGTTTATCTCATACTGTAGAGTTGTATTCCATTGTTTTCTGGATCTAGCTTATCCAAGACTATTAACCAGTGGATAAAGTTCTGGGTCTGGAGTCAATCAATTAACCTCTGTTTGCCTCAGTTTCTTCAACTATGAAATGGGAATAATTATAAGATCTATTTTGTAGGATGAAATGAAAATCAAATGGAATGAGATTTGTAAAACATTTATGATAGTGGCTCATCCCTTTTTTGTGTAGTCTTTGTCTCTGGTCTAATTTTTAGTTCTTTTACTAGTACCAAATAGATTTGATGATTATATATTTCAGTATACAAGGATCTGTGATTTCATCAGCTTTGGGAACTTCCTACAGGAGGATAGATCTATGAGTTAATAGATCTGTATATAGGTCTATATATAGTACTTGATAAGTACTTGAGTGTCAACTGATAATAGGCATTAAAAGATTTGCCAAGGGTCACAAAGTTAGTAATTGTTAGGGGTGAGATTTATACCTACATCTTCTTGACTCTAAGCTTAGTATTCTATTCATTATATCATATTGTCTCCAATTTGATATTAATTTTATGATGTAATGTGATTATATTTGGTGTTATTTTTATGCAAAAATGTGAGATATGATAACTATGATAGATTGGACCTGACAGAGCATTCACTCTTGACTACTCATTTCAAAGATGGGGAAACTGGTTCAGAGAGGTTGTGACTTGCTCAGGAAAACCCAGGTAGTAAGTAACAAAATCAGAATTTGACTTTGAGAATTCTGTCTCTAAACCTAGTTTTTTGTTTTGTTTTGTTTTTGCCATCACACCACTGCTGTGTCCTTTCATTCTTGCTCTGTCTACCCCTTTCTTCCCCTTACTCCCAGTATTTACCTTGAGGTTCCCTTTTTTTCTTCCAAATCAATTTTATTGTTATTTAAAAACAGTTACATAAAATGTCACATTGACAGTTTGCCATAGCACTAAATTTATAATATAGTATTGTGACTTTTCTTATACATGTGTAGTCTAACCATAATCAATGATGATTTCTCTAGTTGTCTTGCTTAATTTCTATATTAAAAAGTCTTTTATGATTATATTTACCTAAAGATACTTTATAAAAATTAAACTTGTAAGTACTTCTTTTTAATAGGTTATTTCTAAATGTTTATTCCTAAAAATTTTTTTCATTAGTTTCTTTGACACTGATACTGATAGTTTATATTTCTTTTTCTTTTTAGTTTAATCATAATTGAACAGAACAGAAAATATGTTGAATTCATAGAGTTCTGAATAAGTTGAGCCCTGGAGATTTTGTCAGTCATTTATTATGTTTGTACTATGTATCAGGCACTGTGCTAAGCAGTGTTTTCATGAACACAACAACAGGAACACAAATAATGTATAGTGATCTAGAATGTCACCATGAGCCTTAAATTAACCAATGTACCATATAAGATGCCCATTTTTGGAAATGCCATTTTATTTGGATTGTGGGACTTTCTGATTTGGTTGCTAATAAAAAACTAGAGAAAAATGTTAATTTATTGTTATTATTTTATTAAAATATTATTTAATTCCAGCGTTATAATCTTATACCATAAAATGAACACTATTTCTTTTCTGTGATAACCTTAACTTAGGGGAAGAAAAGCTTCCACCCTTGCCTTCCTTCATTTTTATTGCGTTCTGGTAGCAAGGTGACACAGTGGATAGAGCTCTGGGCTTGGATTCAGAAGGAACTCTTCATGAGTTCAAATCCAACCTCAGGGATTTACTAACTATGTGACCCTGGCCAGGATACTCAATGCTGCTTACTTTAGTTCCTCATCTGTGAAATGAGCTGAAGAGGGAAATAGCAAACCATGCTAGTATCTTTGCCAAGAAAATCCCAAATGGGGTCAAAGATAATCATAACTAAAAATGACTCAAAAACTTATTGCTGCTCACATTTAAATCCTAAAAGGAAATAAGGAAAGAGCTTTAATGAAAGATGATTATGGATTAGAAGTTGTTCTAAGAATAATAGAACTGGACTGTGTCTCTGTTCTCAAGTGTACCATTTTTTCTCATCTCCCTCGCTATCCTTTCTGCTCAATTATATTCATGAGGACTATCTAAATATTTTGTTTCCTTGAATAGGAAGGTAGCTGTGCACACAATGAAGAGAAATGCCAGATGCAGTCATTAACTGACCGCCCATCATTCACCGTTAAGAGGCAAACTTCTTTAACATTCCAAAGTGCTGACCCAGAACAGATTCGACAAAGTTTGCTGACCGCAATTCGCTCTGGAGAGGCTGCTGCCAAATTGAAAAGGGTAAGCTTACTTTCATCAGATGGATCACAGTGGACTTATTTCAACATTGTCAATTTAGGGAAAATTGTTTCTGACATTTAAACCTAAAAAAGGACACTGTAAGTTACTCCCTTTCCATAAGCTTCTCCCCCCCCACCCCACCCCCCAAGTTTAAAATGTATATAATGAATTCAAGTTTACCATCCCTTCTCAATTGGTTTTTGTTTTTAATTATAAGTTTTTTTCTCACTGGTCTGCTCCCCCAAAAGTTTTTTTTTTTAAATTCTTACAGTAAATACACATAGTTCAGCAAACCAAATTCCCACATTGACCACATTTAAATACCAATGTCCCATTCTGGATTTAAAATATGTCACCACTCTAATAGATTATGTAATTCATTGTCATTCCTCTTGACTTGTGGTTTATCACTTCATTAATCACAACTCTAAAGTCTCTAATAATTGTTTTTCCTCTGTGATATTGTTGCCTTTATTTAAGTTGTTTTCCTAGTTCTGTTCATTTCACATTATATCAGAAACTTTATGGTTTACTCTGAATCTATCTGTTTCATCATTCCTTGTGGCACAAGGATGTTAATTATATTTATATGTTGTCTTATCTGTTTACTGATTCCCCATGAGATGGGCACTACCTTATTTTCCATTTTAATGTTACTATGAAAGGACCTGCTTCAAGTATTTTTGTTCATATGGTTCCTCTTTCCTTTATCATAGCTTTGGATTATAGTTATAGTATACAGTATTGTAATTATTTTGGTCATAGTACAGAATTGCTTTTCAGAAGTACCTAATTGTTGGACCAATTCATAGCTTCATCAACAATACATAATAAGGGTGTCTATTTTCTTGCAACCCCTCTAATAGTTGTCACTTCTCTCATTTGTCAGTCTTATTTGTCAATCCCTCATCTTTACCAATCTCATAAGATGAAACCTCAATGTTGCTCTCATTTGTAGTTTACTTAATTAGTGATTCAGATCATTTTTTTCATTTGGCTATTGATAGCTTAGTTTTCTTCCTTTGAAAAAATATCCTATTCATGTACTTTGGCCTTTTATCTATGAATAGAAGACCCTTAGTTTATAATCAGCTCTGTACATATTTTGGCTATAGGGTCTTTAAAAGAAACTTACCATAAAGATTCCCTGCCCCTCATTTACCATTCTAGCTTTACCTGCATTCTATTTGTTTATAAAAAACTTAAATGTTTATAAAAATTGTCCATTTTCTGCAGTCTCCATTTTTTTTTAGTCATCAATTGTTCCCCTATCCATAGAGCTGAAAGGTGATTTCTTTCTTGTTCTAAATTTATGTTTCCACTTATGCCTAAATCATATATTCATTTGCAGTTTATCTTGAGATAGTGGGTGAGATGATGGTCTATGCCCAGATTCTGCCCAAGTGCTTTCCAGTTTCTCAAGCAAATTTTTTGTAAAATAATAACTTTCTATCCTGCTAAAATTGGAATCTTTTAGTTTAGTAAGCACCTCAACCATGGTTTGCTTGTTGCTTTAACCTGTTTTGCTCAATGAATTTTCTATTTTTTAATCAGTACCAAATTGTTTTTATAATTGAGGCTTATTTTCCAAAATGAATTATAAAATGGTCCAGGTGCAAATCACAGCATTGTGTTGTAGGTCTGATACTAAACATTGATATAGACTTAATTCCCTTCCCTTCTCTGAGCCTCACTACTTTCTATTGAATGAGGAGATTTAACTATCTACTCTTGTATCTTCCAACTTTTGTGTTTGATTTTATTTGAATAGTTACAAAAAACTCCCCATCTCTTTATTTTGACCAGTTATTTCAGAGAAGTAGAAAGCTATCTTTGAAGAGAAAACTTCAGAAAGAGAGTGTGATATAGTATTTAGAGGATTAGTCATCAAATTAGAGAGATCTAGGTTGAAATCATAACATTAATCAATATCTGTGCACTTTAGGCAATAATATAGATATTTATAACATTAGAAATAAAAATCCATTTTGAATTTGTAGATATTCTGAAAGAATTTCAGAAACCCCCAGGATTCTCTGGATCATACTTGGAGAAACCTTGCTCTAAACACACATGCTAGTTATTTCCTAAACCTGATTTTTATTCTATTTCTTTTATGCCTTTGCATAAGCTGTTCTCCATGTTTAAAGTGCATTTTATCGCACCTTTGCCAAAGTCTCCAATTTCATCAAAGCTCAGCATGAAAACAAAGCTTTTCCCAAATCATGCCTTTCCCTATATTCCCAATGATTACTTTTCTTCTGCTCCCCAAATTATTTTATATTTACTTTTCTATGTACATCATATCCTACTCCTAAAGTGTAAATTCTTTGAGATCTGTTCTTTTTTCTCTTTCTTTGCATCTAGCACAGTCTCTGACACATAATAAATATTTGATACATGCTTGATGAATTGAATTGAACAGAACATTTGGTTCAACATAACAAGCAAAGGCACTGTGTAGAGAGGACAAGACAGGTGCAAGTGATTCTGGGTAAAGCATCCCAGACACTCTCAGTTCAATCAGTTTCTTCTCATGAGGCAGGAGCTTGACCACTTTGGAGATCTCTACAAAAGCAGGTTCATAACTAAGCTAGTGTGGAAACTATTCCAAGTGATTCTTTTGGGTCTTGAGAAGAAAACATGAAGGAGAATTTTGGGAGCTTAGGTTTTTATTTTTAGAAAAGACATAAAGCATGTGATTTTGAATATTTTATATCTTTATTTGTAGGACTTAAGTTTTTGTTTGCTTTAGTAGCATACGTTCTAATTATTAATTCAGTAGGCAATTAAAATAGAAAATTTGTTGTATTCAAAAGATGTAGAAGGGGGAAAAGTATGTTTTCTAAGGTTGTTAACAAAATTAGATATTATAATTTGGGAAAAGCCTTTATCGTTTTTGACTTCTCTCCCTAAAAAAGAATTGAGAAATTATCACTGGTTTTAGTGCACCTAAGAATCACAAAAAGCTACACTCATTATGGGACTGTTCTTAATTTCTCTATGTGAAGTCAATGGAAATATAATCATCTTCCATGAATTAATGAGAAGAATCTACAAAGTAAGTTGGAACTTTTTTAAGCCTGCAAAATTAAACCAGGAGGTCACAATATACTCAACATATTAAAGAACCTGTTTTAGCAGAGTCATTTCACATACAAAGCTTTCACTAATTCAAGGTTGAGCAAGCTGTGAAACAGATTTTAGAGAGCCAGATTTTAAATATCTAGATCTTCTTATCACATCACACATAATAGATAATAAAAATAGTTCACACTTAAATGGCACTTAACAATTTAAAATTATCTCCCTTGTGAGGTAGGAAGTAAAAGTATTATTCCCACATAAGGAAATAGAAGCCTGAAAGGTCAAATAACTTGTTCTAGTGTCACAAAGCTGGTGAGTGGACAGATGGTAGGATTCCCATCTACAAATTCAGTGTTCTTTACTTCAAGAGTCCATTTCTTTAGCTTCTAATGGAAGAACCAAGTCATAAAGTGTTAGTAGGAGAAAGAGCAAACCCCAGAATTTAGAGATAGAAAAACTGATGTCCATAGGTGTCTTGTAACAGGTCCAAAGTCACAGAGTTAAATGAAAGAATTGGGATGAAAACCTAATACTCATGACTTCTATTCTGGTGCTCTTTCTGTGCAACTACATCTCAAACTTTTAGGCCTCAGGACTCCTTAAGATTCTTAAAACTTATTGAAAACCCTTTCTCTAAGAACTTTGGTCAATGTTTCACTTGTGTCTATTGCCAAGCATTCACATAAAAGAACTTTGATGGTTAGCCCTTACTGGATGAACACAAGCAAAGCAGCTTAGGCCAGCACATTTATAGATTCATTCAATTGTAAGCCAGTAACACAGTTCTGCAGATGAGACAGTAAATCATTCTTCATGTTTCCAGTTAAATCTTCAATTAACAGGTCATGTGGTCTATGGAAACCTCCACTGTTTGCTGGTGAGCAAGTGAAAATTTAAAAAAGGAAATAAGATCTTAGAATTCTGGAAAAACAAAGAAACAAATAAAAAAAAAAAACAACTTGACACTGAGAGCCCTTTGAAAGGATCTGGGGACCTCTAGGGATCTGCTAACCACCTTTGAGAACCATCACACTGTGCACTCTGCTACTGATATAGCTGAATAGTTCAACAGTACCTATTCCTTTGAAAAGCACTTTAGGTCATAATATATTGGTAGGTTTTTAATTTTTAAAAAATCAGTTAATATCCTATATGTATCATTAAAAATGTACAGTTATCCTCAAGGTCTAATTTCTCATTCTTATATACCATCTTTCTTATACCAGTACACTGAAAATTTTTCCTAGTTTTTGTTTCAAATGATGACATTTCTTTTATAGAATAACATTTATGTTGCCAAATAAAAGCTCTAGTGATTTTGACAGTGAGTTTAGATGTTCAACAGAAAGTTGGCTCTGTGTTTGTCTATGATTTGGCTCTCAGAATGTTCAATTTAACTTCAGGTACCAACCTGCCTTATGGCTGATGTTCACACCAAAGCAATTAACCTTAATTATAATGGTTAGATTCACATTAGAGCAATTATCTGGTTGATTGCTCTAGAGAGGATATAGTCATAACTGACATAGCATGGGCATGTCATGGATTTTATACCCTAACCTTTTAAAATTCATCCCTACCCTGGCCATGTGTTCTATGAATTCATAGAGGTCATTTCCCTCTACCCCATTACTGTATAGAAAAGAGCTGGTGAACCAAGGTGAGTGATTTATAAGCTGCTTTTGATGTTAAGACTAATATATGATCAGCATATCCTTTTAGATTCAGTTGATCTCAGCTGAACTAATTTTTAAACATAAGGTTATTTGAGTCATATTGTTTATAAGACACCTGGAGGCAAAGTATTAGGTTTTTTTCTCTTCTAATTATGCACATGTCTTTTTATATACCATTTTTAATTAGAATACAATTTTTAGAAATGTATAAAACTAAGGAATGATTTTTATTATTTCATCTGAAAAGTACTATTTAGTCTTTGGGAACCTTCCAAAAATAAACTAGAGACTAGGATTGGAGGTTGTTGGGCAGACTTGTCAAGAAGCTTAGGCTCCTGCTGATTTCTCTCATATTTCCTTGGATTTTTTTTTTAAGCTATCAAAAGCACTCCTTAATAGCAATCCTTAAAAAAAAATACAACCACAAGCTTAAAGGAGTTTTTCATAATTTTACTGTAGAAAAATAGAAATATTTTAATTTTGATGACAATTCTTAAGAAATTAGCTGTGAAGTATATTTAGTCTACAATAAAATCAAAACTTGTTTACTCCTTATTTTACTCAAAAAAAAAAAACCCCTGAAGATTTTAGTTTTGCCCAAGACCAACTTGTTAAATTCAAGCATTACAAATTAGATGAAGTAGCATTGGGAAAGTTTGGAACCTTATTGATGGAAAGGACCTAGGGTTAGCAAATGTTGTTCATTTCACTCTAGCCTATCTTAAAACCACAGTTTATTTTAAACAATATTCAACATGTTTAAAGCACACTCAATGTTTAAACAATAAATTATTTTTTCCTCTCTTTAGAGATTTAAAAATTATTTTAGTTACTTGATTTCAACTAATAGTTGTTCTCCCCTGCCCCAAACTATATAAGCTATAAAAATGTCAGTCAACAATAGCACATCAGAGAATTTCCTGAGAATAAAAATACACATGAGAAGGTAAGTTTGTTCGTAATTTTAAGTGATCAGGAGCTAGCTGTTAACCAGGGGTTCATGGATTTTTAAAAAATATTTTTGTATCTATATTACAATTTTTTGGAGTGTCTTTTTAAACCATATGTATTTTATTTTATTTTATACATTTGACAACATTCTTCTGAAAAAGATTCCATTGGTTTCACCAAGTTACCAAAGAGACACATGACACAAAACTGTGTTGAATATGAATGAACCATTTTTAGCTCAAGGAGAATAACAAAACAAAAGGAAACCAAATCTGTGGGGAAATTTTATTCTTGGGTTCCCTCCCTAGGTGCAGAGATTATCTCCTTCTTTATTGGAACCTTATCAATTTAATGTATTTGCTCTAATGCTCCTGTTTCAGAAGCTATTGGACCAGAAAGAGAGGTTTTCTGTTGGAACATTAAGAGAAAACCTCATGATTAAATGTGATTTACTGGGTATTGAAAAAGAATAATTAACTGCCTTTGTACTTACAATCTCATACACACACACACACACACACACACACACACACACACACCCATACTCTCACTATTAAATAGTCAGTAATATTTAACCAGTATTCTACCATTTGAATAGCCTCTCCTTCCCGAATATTGTTAAAAACTGATTTTTGCCCATGAAAATGTCAATTACAATGTAATTATCACTGGGACAGAAAAAGACTTTTACTAAGATTTGTGAACAAGAAACATTTTAGCTGGTTTAGTTTTGGCTTCCCTGAACTTGGCATATATGAAATCCACAGAAACCTGATTTTTAATCTAGTTGAATCCTTTATTTGTTCTATGGGATGTTCCTGCTTTCCAAGTTTCTTTCCAAAGGAAGCAGGAGAAAAACTGAGCCATACAGGACCAAGGCAGCCAATTTTCTTTGCCCAGGATAGATTATATGGCTTTTAGTATAACAGATTTTTTTCTTAACAGGGAAAAAACCTCCCAATTATCTTTGTCAATAATCAGTAACCAAAATGGAGAAAATCTTCCTTTTTTTTCTTTCTTTTAAAGTATTCATCATGTTTAATGTTTATTTTAAAAATCTTTTTCTTTGCTAATCTTCTAAAATAATTGTAGTTGGCATTTATATATAGTACTTTAAAGGTTGACAAAGAACTTTACAGATGCTATGTCATTTGAACCTCACAACAACCCTGTGCAGTAGTAGTTGTTATAAATCATCCCTCTTGCATGAACTGCTTTAAGTGAAGTGAGTCGAATCAAGAGAACATTGTACACAGCAACAAGATTATACAGTGATCAATTCTGATGGACATGGTTCTTTTCAATAATAAGGTGATTCAAGCCAATACCAATAGACTTGTGATAAAGAACCATCTGCATCTGGAAAGAGAACTGTGGGGATTGAATGTAGATCACAACAGAGTATTTTCACCTTTTTGTTGCTGTCTGCATGCTCTTTCTCATTTTTTTTTCACTTTTTGATCTGATTTTTCTTGTGCAGTGTGATAATTATGGAATCATATATATACATGTCTAACATATATTGCATTACTTGCTGTCTATGGGAGGAGGTAAGGGAAGGAAGGGAGAAAAAATTTGAAATGCAAGTTTTTTTTCCAGGGTGAATATTGAAAACTTTCTTTGTGTATATTTGGAAAATAAAAAGCTATTATTTAAAAAAATAAATCATCCCCCTTTTATAGATAAAAAGACTAAGTCTGACATTAGTTAAGTAACTTTCCCAGAACCACATAGCTATTAAGTTTTAAGAAAGGATTTCACCCCAGATCTTCATCTGTCTCTAAGTCCAGTTTTCTATCTATCATGCCACCTAGCTAGCTGCCTCTCTTCCAGTAAGCTTTCAGAACACCTAAATGCATCTTCATCTAGGAGAATCTAAATAAATTTCCTTAGATCCTTTTAAGTGATGAGGAAAAATTGGAAATTCAGATTTCATTGTATTTGATTTTCAGGTTCGTTCATGATGATTTCATTCAATTGTTAATATGTTATTGTGTCTCTCTTAGGAATTTATTGGACTGTAGTTAATTGTCACTGTCCATATTATTTTGATATAACAATTTAATTTTATGGCAAGCATAAAAATAACTTTGTTGTTCTACCATTCAAGTATCTACATTCTTTTTTTCTTTCAATTTTAAAAAAACATTTTTATTTAAGGTTTTGATTTCCAAAGTCCATCTTTCCCTTCCTCCCTGAGATGGTAAGCAATCAAATATAGGTTATTAATGTGTATGTTTTATTTAATTAATGTACACATTAATTATATGGAATATTTCTATATTAGTCATTTTGTAAAAGAAGATGTAATTAAAAGGAAAAAAAATTAAAGAGTGAAAAATAGCATGTTTCAATCCATTACCAATCAATATTAGTTCTTTCTCTGGAGGCAGAAAATATGCTTTACCATTAGTCTTTTGGGTTTATCTTAGATCATTATATTACTGAGGATAACTAAGTCATTCACAGTTCTTCATCAAACAATATTGTTGTTACTATGTACAATGTTCTCCAGGTTCTGTTGTTTCAGTTTGCTTCAGTTCATGTAAGTTTTTCTAAAATCATCCTACTTATCATTTCTTATAGCTTAATAACATTCCATTATAATACTGTTCCACAACTTGTCTAGTCATTTTTCAATTGATGGGCATCCTTTTGATTTCTGATTCTTAGCTATCACAAAAAGAGCTGCTAAATATCTTTGTACAAATAAGTCCTTTTGCCCTTTTTTTGTATGTCTTTGAGATTTATAGACCAAATATTGGTATTGCTGGATCAGGGTATGCATGGTTTTGTAGCCTTTTGGACATAGTTCCAAATTGCTTTCTCGAATTGTTGGATCAGTTCACAATTCTGCCAACAGTGCATTAGTATCTCAGTTTTCCCACATTCCCTCCAACATTCAAAATTTTCCTTTTTTTCATATTAGCCAAAGTATATGCATTCTTAAAATACAAAAATAGCCTTTCTCTATTAATGAAAAGTCCATGGGAGGGAAAAATCAGGGCAAGAGAAAGGCAAAGTCTACATTTTTAAAATGATTTTGAAAAATTGACTGTATTTTTCTGCATTCTCACTACCAGGTTTTAGAAGCCAGAATTAAGCTCATGAAAAAAGCTCATTAACAGCTTGGATTGCAGTCTGTGTTTGTGCTCCTGTCCTTTGAGTTGGTTTAGTCATTTTATAAAGACTATGATGTGTTAATGGATTATTTAACTTGTTTGTTGTGAAAATAACAAATCTTTCATTTTTAATTTCATGGATGAGTGATTGTTGATTCTTAATGATTTATACTTCATTGAACAATAAAATACTAAATGTGAGTGCTCATAATTAAGCAGTAAATAAAATGTTCTAGTGAATGAAAACTTGAAATTAGGCAGCTGTATGCTTCTAAATGGAAAAAAAAATGTGATTATATGTTTCTCTTTTAGGTTACTGTTCCATCCAATACCATATCTATAAATGGAAGACCAAGACTCAACTGTCCATTGCCCACAGAAACACAGTCTGACCATTAGAAATGTTACATCAACTATTTTGCACTTTACTACCATCTTTTACATAGGCTAACACAATACTAATTGAGATTTATTGCAAATGTAAATTCAGGTGTATGTTAATATATATTGTCTATTAAAATGTGTGAATTTTGTGTAATGGCTTTTCATGCCAAGAGAATTATTGGAATATGTAATTTATAGTGATATTTTTGTCTGTATGCCTTAAAAACTAAAAATGCTGCTCTAGGATTTTTAAGACGAGATGCAGATGAGTTTCAGTTTTTGAAATGAAAAATAATCACATTTTGTTGATTTCATTGAATTATCTGTAGAAATATATTGTACAATGGTGTTTTAGACAAAAGGATACATTTTTAATATCCTTAGGTTTATAATCATATAAGTACTTTAACGTAATATATGAGTTAATAAATATCTGCCATATGCTGCCTTGATGTTACTGTTAAATTAAAAACTTGTAATAAGCATAAATTTCAACTCTTGCAATTTACAGAAGGAACCAACTAAAAATACTGGTGATAACAAATGACTGTCTTTGACTGTCATCAGTTGAACATTGGTTTTAATTTTTGAATCATTTTGTGCTCAAGATTCTTCATCTTAATTTTTTTTTCCTGTAGGAACAATGCAAAGTCAGAGACAAAGCGATGGGATCCTCTTAGTATTTTAATATCTTAGTAATTTTCTGCTTTTAATCTTTAACCTTTGAAATGCACAAAGATAATTTAAATATAAATGTTTTTCTGTATATAATTCTTATAGTATCAGAGCACAGATGAATCTTACAGAAATACATGTTTCTTGTACCAGAGGCCTTAAAATATCCTTTGTTAAAATATTGATTTATAGTAATATTCATTTTATTTTTTGATGTATAGGGCCAAAAAAGATTAGAATGTGTCCAGATTAGGCAATTTAAAATGTGTTTTGAAAATACCAGTGAGCCTATCTATCTTAATTATAGTAATGTGATATAATAGTAAGTCTATATGAAACTTATTTAAGATTAAGATACTATTATTCTAAATATTAAAAATTAGTAAATTAATATTGGATCATTTAAAGAGATTTCTAATTGGCAGAGGGTGGGGGGTACACCTGATTTTTAGGCTTATAGTTTTTATGTGATATTTGTTTGTTCACAGAAGGAACTAAATTGTTCACTTATTATCATAACTTTTGGTCAAGCAAGATGATTGTGAATTCTGGTAGATTTCTACTGCCTCTGGTGAGCAATTTGCCAGTTTTGAAAGTATGTTGATTCTTTTCCAGTTAAATAAAAATTATCTTATTTATTTTTGAGGACTTTTTTCTTTAAAGACTGGTTTGTACCATACAGATATATATCTACATGTTGATCTTTCTGTCTTATAGACATATTAGGGTTGAATATGTTAAGTAAATCAAATATGGATCCTGACTCTAAGAATTTTCTAAGACATAAAACATGCAGACAACTAGACACGGTTTTTAACCTCTCTGAGCTTGAGTTTCCTGGTCTATAAAATGGGTTGGATGGGTGACAGAGGTTAGGGAGAAACTGGGTTAGATCACTCCTTAGTTTTTTTTTTAGCTCTTTATCTGTGACCTGAATTAAACAAATACTGAATTAAAATATATTAACAAAAAAACCTGCTGTGAATATCATGGAAATGATAAGTAAGGTTGAGTAAAATTTGGAAAAAATGGAAACCAAAATATTTAAGTAAAACAATATGAGATATTATAGTTATGTTGCTGTTATGGGGAGCTCCTTATACATTTGATTTGACACACAATTCGAATAAAATTGGTTAACTTGTTGTTGGTTAACTGCCCAAAGAAATTTGAATTGGACATAACATAATTAGTTGGTGGGAGGGACTAACTTGAGTAAGGCATGCTTATAATTTCAAGAAATAATAAGATTTATACCCACCTTTGCAAGGTTGAGGTACTATGGCTGTGTCATATTCTATACAATCAGATTTGGTTGATATGTTCATTTTTGCTGAACTATTCTTTTTTTTTCTTTATTATCTATTATAGGAGATGATTCCCTGGAGAAATGTAAGGAAATGTTTGCAAATAAAGATTGTGAAAAGAATAGTTAATATAATAACTTAATAACCCAAAGACCCAGGGAAGAGACTGAATCCAGATTTGAATTTAGGCCTTTCTGACTCCAGACCTAGCACTCAAATCACTGAGCTTCCTAGATATCTCCACTTAAAAATGTCTGAAACACTAAAAAAACATAGCCATCTGGGACCAGTAAGTATAGGACCAAACACAACTTAGCAATGTTTTGCTACATAATAGGTCACAATTTTTCAAAATAATGATTGAATGATCAAGAAAAAATTGTTAGATTCAATACATTCTAGCAATGTATCAAATTTCAAGCCATTTAAGTTTTTTAAAAAAGCAGACAAAGAGATAATAAGCTTCAATAAGTTAGAAAAATTCTCAGGTACAATACTACATTCCTCAACAATTCCAGGTAAATAAACCTGTTATATAAACTGTTTAAGGGATAGACCTTATATGCTGCTTCTGAAGTTGAAGTTATTTCTGATGAATTATAAGGGAGAGTGGTTTAGGCAGGGAAAACAAAACATATAGTTTAGGAGTTGTTTAGCATTATAAAAGGAAGGGATAACCAGACTGTGAGGTAAAAACAGAAAGAATTTGAAGAAAGTAAGTGGATGTGAGAGGAGAAACTAGGAGAAGTAATAGATCATGTTTGATTAGCTACATCTCCCATGAATATTTAATACTAAATGGCAAGGTCATCAATAATGAGGTAACAGAGTTCAATCAGTCAATTGGTATCAAGCCAACACATATTGCAACAAAGCTTTTGGCTAAAGTTAGGAGGAAGATAGATTGCAGTACAATACCCAAGAAAGTATCATTTGGTGAACTCATTTGTGAGTTGTAACTGTATGCGAGGGTTAGGATTAGGGTTACAAAAAAAAAGAGAAAAAAGAAACCTGACAGGAATGAGATAGTGGTTTCAAAAAGCAAAAGAAAAGTGGTTTAGAATATATGTTTACCTCACTGAGATGTAATAGATGGCTTAGCTTGAGCAACAATATTATAGCACTTACAGGTTAATCAGTATTAGCCAGAAATAAGTGGAGGAAAAGAAGGAAAAATCAACCTGACAAATTCTACAATTGTCATCAACTGAGTGAAAAAGGAAAACTAAAATGAGTGGTTAAAACAAATTGCTAATATCATTAACCCTGGTAGAGATTGAAGTGGTTGTAGTATATGATACACTGCTCTGAAATAGAACAGTATATCTCCTCCAGTGTATCAGGCAAAAGGACAAGATCTACAATGCTCAAATATGCTGTCTCCTTAATTGAATATTCTTTCCTTTCTTTTAAATGTCGCCAGTCTCTTGATAAATCTTCTTTTGTGACTGGAGTACTTAAGATTCTTACAGCTAAGCTGTATTTCTTTTTTGTGTGTGTGTGCCCAAGACAAGGGAAAATGCCAACATCTTTTCTCTATACTGATAAAGGAATAAGTTCTGACAGGTATTTATGGAGGGATTAAAATCTGTTCCCTTAATTTGTAAAGGACTACAAATAATCTTCTTAAATGGACAAATTCCATTTGGAATTTTTGCAAATTCCTCTGCTGCTTCTTAAAAAGTTTATACAATTTACCAAAATTAAATCTCTCCATTTCTCTTTTGCATCACTCTTCTTCAGTTTGTTATTTTCTCCTCTCTTAATCCCCTCCCACAAGATGCTCATATATAAGTAAGAGTGTAATAAGGGCAAAAAATACATATAAAATGGACAAAATGTTCAAAGAAAATTCAAGGGAAAAGAGATCATTTTCTGCTGGAGTGTTGGAGGGGGTGGATCAGCAAAGATTTCATAGTTTTATACTAAACATTAAAAGAAAAGGATTTCACTAAGTGGAAATGTAGAATGTGAGCAATTTAGGTAAGGAGGTTGCCCTATCCAAATTCACTGGAGATGAGAGATTTGAGGAGGCTTTCAGATGGAATGATGATTGTGTAAAGGGGAATGATGTGACAAAAAAATAAATAAATAAAACAAAAAACAAAACAAAACAAAAACCTTTCCCTAATGAATAAGAGACCAAACAATATAAAAAAGGAAATCTCAAACGAATTTCAGGCTATAAACAACCATAGAAGAAACTGTTCCATATCACTAATAAGACATGCAAGTCAAAACAACCAAGGTTCTACCTCATATCCAGCAAATTGATAAAAATGACAATAGATTAGAATAGTCATTAGAGAACTTGTAAAAAGACAGGTAAACTAATATACCATTGGTGGAGTTAGGGATTGGTTCAGCAATTCTTGAAAACAATTTGAAATTAAACTAAGAAATTGATTGAAATGTACCATATACTTTGACCTACTATTTTACTATTTCATAAGTAACACTGGTTGTGGACTATATGGGAAATGTGAAAACTTACATGAATTAATTTTTTTAATAGAGCCAGGAAAGCAGTATATCCAATGACTATTAAAATTTAAATTAAAAAAATCAGAAGTGAACAATTGACTAAAGAAGGGCAAAAAATAATTTTCTTTCACTCTTTGCTGAGAAAAGTCACTATGACAATGTCACATTGTATATACTGAATAACAGACTTGGTTGCTATATTGGTAATTGATATGTTGTTCTTTTTTATTATCTGTTACAAGAGATGACTAGAAAAAGAGAAGGAAATCATTGGAAATGATGATGGTGAAAAAAAAAACATTTCAAGAATTTTTAAGGATTAAATTCTTCAAAAGTTATAGGATCAAGACTTTGAATGAATTTATTTTTTAAAGTTCTTCCCATGTAATAGCATTTTCCCCCAATTACACATAAAGATAGTTTTCAGCATTTACTTTTATAAGATTTTGAGTTCTAATTTTTTTTTTCCTTCTCTACTTTCCTTCCCCCTCCCCAAGAAAGCAAGCAATTTGATATAGGATATATGAGTACAGACATTTTAAACATTTTCACATTAATCATGCTGTGAAAAAGAATCAGAAAAAAAGAGGAAAACCATGAGAGGAAAAACAATCAAAAAAGTGAAAATAGTATCTTTCTCAATGACTTTAAATACCAGGCTAAGAATTTGTATCTTCGGCTATTAAAAAAAATTTTCTTTTTAAGCCACACTGCCTTGATCCAATATTGAGAGACCATTATTGAGACAGGAAGAAAAAAGTAGCACCTGTACCAGACAGAACTTAAGATCCAAGTTTGACTCTTAAGGCTGGATTGGGGTCAGATTGTGGAACACCTTGAGTGCAGGTAGATATACCCTGGGCATGATAGAGAGCCATTGAAGATTTTTCAGCATGAAAGTGGCAAGATTGAAGTATTTTGGATTTCACAAAAACAGCACTGTTTTAGTATGGATTGAAAGGGAAATTTCCAGCATCAAAAACCAGTTTAAGAGCTGTTGCAAGAATTTGTGGAAATAAGTAGAGTCTGAATTGAGATGGTGGCAGTGACAATTGAAAAGGAATGCATATGAAAGACATTATGGAGGAGTTGGCAGGTACTTGTGATTGAGCTATTATGGAGGGAGAAAGAGGAAGGAAACCATATGGATGACCTTCAAGTATCAAGAATGGATATTGCTCTCTGTTTTCATAACTTTCTCTATTTCAGTATTATTTTTAACTGAAGAATAGAACTTTCCAAGGAATTATAGGACAAATTGGAAATAAAAGAATAAGTCAATGTGGAGCTTTAACTAGTTTGAAGGGTACTTATAATGACAAACTGCAATATCTAATAATAACATCTAGCCTTTACATAGGGCATTAAGGTTTGGAAAACATCCTAATATCTCATTTGATCCTCACATCTACCCTATGAGGTAGATATAATAATTGTCTCCATTTTGCAGACAAGAAAACTGAGGCTAAGAGATGTTACGTGTATTTTGACCAGAACCTTTCAACTAGAAAGTGTCTGATTCAAGTTTCAAATTCAGGTCTTCCTCTACATAACCTATTTATTATCCAATAATAATAACAATAAAAATAATAAAAACATTTATATAGAACTTTAGGGTTTACAAAGTATATGTATTATTTCATTTGATTCACACAGTGTTGTGAATTATGTGTTTTTATTATCCCCATTATACAAATTAGGAAATTGAGGGTGAGAGAGGTTGAATAATTTAGGAAGGATCTCACAGCATTTAGGACAAGATTCAAACTCAGATCTTTCAGGCTCCACATCAAGTGTTGTATCAATTATACCACTTAGCTGTCACTGGATGATGATGTATAAATTAAAAGATTCAGAGAGATTCAATGAATATTTTTTAAATTCAACTTAATTGAATGAAACTGATCAGAACTGTTAGAGTTTAGGGGGCTGAGGTTACACACTATTTTCACTTAGTTTTTCAGCAATTCATTTAAATTATATGGCTCCCAAGGTCCCCTCCAGTTCCATATCTTATGGCAAATATTCTCATTAGACCATAGATTTCAAGAAAGGACTGGGTCACCTAATCCAAGCTTTTCATTTTAACAGCTTAAGGAAACGATGCCTAGAGATCTAAATGTCTTACTTTTTCAGTGTAGTACTGTTAGTCATTGTCAGAGAAAGGATTTGAACTCAGATCCTCTGAATCAAAATCCACCTTTTCTGCCACTGTACTAACCTACTATTGTATGAATAAAGAATAACATTTAAAAGTGTAGGTTAGATTTACTGCCTACCTTCATAGAGCTTACAATCTTTATTATTTGCTGTACTATTGAGTAGGGGTTCCTACTAGGAAGTTCCAAACAATTCTTAGATAAACATATAGTGGATTACACTGGGGTTAGGGTGAGGGTAGGGAAAAAAAAGGTGAAGTACACTGGGGTTAGGAGGTTAGCCTAAGAAAGGCTAAAGAACTATTCTAAATTAAAGTGTTAATTTGTTAAAGTATGAATTCCAAACATACTTAGAATTCAGAATCTATTCCTATAACTTACATATTTCTTGAATATTTAAAATAGCTATCCTATTTCCTATATTCAACAAAAATATTAAATCCTATTAGTACTTTCAACCCATTGAGTTAAGTTGTTAATCCCTGTACTCTATTTATACAAATATTTTTCAAGTTTATTAACTATTTTTATCTTGTCCTTCAACTGCTGTATAGTTCAGGTTGCCTATTTTTAGTACACTTAAGTACCACATCATGGAAATGCTAAAACACTTCTCAGTCTAGTTAGGGAAGTCCCAAAGTAGAATTTGTGTTGTAGCTGGCAGCCAGCGATTACATTTCCTGTTCTCACTGATACACAAGACATGTCAGAAAGTTCTCATTCACCTACAATAGACAAATGTACAATTCTGCCCAAAGAAATGAAGAAAATAGTCTTCATATACTAAAGGCACACAGCTAGATGTCCATTCTTACTTGAAATAACAGATGCCAAAGGTTATTGGACTTCTAATGATAAAGCTTTTAAAAAGTGAACCAAAAATTGGTCATTATTTTCCAGTGCTAAAAATTAACATTTATATTTCAGATTTACAAAGTATTTCACATATATTATCTTATTTGATCAACATTGCAATCGTAAATAGGAACTATTACTATTCAATAATAATAGCAATAAAATAGTAAAAACATTTCTATAGAACTTTAGGGTTTACAAAGTATATGCAGTATTTCATTTGATCCTCACAGTCCTGTGAGTTAGGTGTTCTTATTATCCTTATTTTACAGATTAGGAAATTGAGGCTGAGAAAGGTTGAATAACTTAGTGAGGATGTCATATCATTTAAAGCAGTATTCAAACTTGGGTTCTTTCAAGCTCCACATCCCAGTGCTGTATCAATTATACCACTTAGCTGCCTTTGGATGATAATGTGTATTTTGAAAAGTTATTTACTTAGAAATGAATGGTAAGTCTTTGTGTTTTGGAAGACTATTACTTGCCCTTTCTAAGAGATCCCAAAACAAAGAAGTTTTAAAACCCCTAGATCCTTCAAAAAAAAAAAAAAAAACCCAAAACATCTGATTCTATTCCAGTCACAAGTATTTTCTTTCTTCCCCCTATATTATTTTGTGCTCATTTTCTATACTTTTTCATATGTACATGTTCTTTTCTTCAACTGAATATGAGATCCTTGAGGGCAGGGGTTTTGTATCTTTAGCATAAGTACAATACCTGACATATAAGTGCCTAATAAATGCTTGTTGATTGATTGATCTTGGACAAAAATAATTGAAAACGTACATAGAGTAAACAAATCATCCTATTTGGAATATCAAATTAAAGGGGAAACAAATGAATAAGTAATCCTGCTTGAGATCCTAGTCTTAGATTCAGATAAGAACTCTGGATAGTTAAATGGGGAATGTACTTTTTTTTTTCCCTTTGAAACCCTCAGGCTGTTAATGCCATCTGTTGCACAATGTGAATAACAACTGAGCTTCCCTTCAACAAACACTGGCAGTTGGTCTTTTAATTTCCTTCTCTAGAGTACTTGAATTTAACAGAAGAAACGTCTCTGAAATCCCTCAAAGATAAATGCCTTAAGAAAGAGAAAATGAAATTGGATTCACTTTTTTGAACCTTTTAAGTGTGAGGAGGATGATGATTATGATGATGATTGCTGAATGTTAAAAAAAAATTATTACTGATGATGACTCTTTAAAAGTTTCTGAATGTGTACCTTTGTCCTATATTCATCTAAAAGCTGAGCAGTAACTAGGGTGGAGTAATCAGAGTTCTAACCAAAGGCATTGCATTTAAAGGGTGCTGACAGCACTTATAATTCTTCAGCTAAAGAAAAAGAACAGAGCTTAGAACCCACTTAGGAAGAATAATTAGTTAAAATTAGGAAATTACTAGATAGCAGGCTGGGATGAGTGCTCTCATTTCTCTCTCCCAGATTCCCCAGCAGTAACTTCTGGCTTGTAAACCCCTCATCCCATCTGCTCCAGATAACTGAGAGTTGAATTCCTGCTGCATTATCTAACTCTTTTTTGTCTTAAACACAAAAATTTCTCTATTCTAAAAAATACATTTTGCCTCAAAAAATCCATTTTTTCAGAGACAAGGCCTCCTAACACAGAGCATTAATATGAAAGGTAGCATTTAATAATTGTCTGCAGTGACAGTTACTGTCCTAAGCACTAAGAATATAAAGAAAGGCCAAAAATAATTTTTTAAAAGTTTCTGATCTCAAGAAGTTCATAGTGCAGACAGCATGCAAACACCTATGTGCAAACAAGATAGATTCAAAATAAATTATGGGTAAAATTGGAGGGAAGGCACTAAGATTTAGAGGGACCTTGAAAGGTTTTTTTTTTTTTGCAGAAAACAGAACACTAGCTGAGACTTAATGGAATAAAGGGGAAGTTAAGAGACAGAGATTAAGAACCAGAATGTCCCAAACATAGAGGCAGTGACCATTGAAAATGTTTAGGTCTAGCCAGATGGCTTGTTTTGTTTGAGGGAACATAAAGGAGGCCAGTGCCAGGATCACCAAGAATGTAGAAGGAATAAAAATGAAAAAAGACTGAAAAGATAGGAGGAGCCTAAGTTATAAAGGGTTTCAAATGAAACAGGGGAATTTCATATTTGATCCTGAAACTCTTATTGAATAGGGAAATATTTTAGAAAATTCTAGAAAATGAAGGTGATTTAAGTTTTGGTTCCCATTTGCTATGAAAATAGACATTTAAAATTTTAAACCTAATCATCACAGATAAAGCTATTCCTAAAAAATTGTACTTCTACATGAAGATAATAATTTTGAAAGAATTAGTTTTCTTTTTTAAATTTTCAAGTATTTTAATTTATTTTATTAAATATTTCCCAATTAAACATAAAAAATTTGACAATCTTTTTTTATTTTCAGTTCTAAATTCCCTCCTATAGTATTTTCCTTCTTCCCTCCTTTAGAAAACAAGCAATTTGATATCAATTATACAAGTGAAATCATGCAAAACAAATTTCTGTATTAGACAAAATGCAAAAAGAAAAGAAACAAAATAATAAAAAATTAAAAGGTTTTTAAAGTATGCTTGAATCTTTATTCAGAGTTTATCAATAAACTCCCCAATAAACTCTGGGGGTGGATAGCATATTTTAAATAACGGATCCTTTGGAATTGTCTTTGTTCATTGTCTTGATCAGAGTAGCTAAGTTTATGCTGGTCATTCTTAAAATATATTGTTAATATATACAATATGTTAATGTATACAATATTCTTCTGGTTCTGCTAATTTCACTTTGCATAAGTTCATATAAGTTTCCCCAGGTTTCTCTGGAATCATCCAGCTCCTCATTTCTTATAACAAAATAGTAGTGCATCACAATCATGTATTAAAACTTATTCAGCCATGGACTTTTCCTTAAAATAGTCAGGAGCATATGCAATAGGGAAAAACTGAAACCTTTCCCAGTAAGATCAGGAGTGAAGCAAGGTTGCCCACTATCACCATTATTATTCAATATTGTATTAGAAATGTTAGCCTTGCAATAAGAGTAGAGAAAGAGATGAAAGGAATTAAAGTAGGCAATGAGATAACCAAATTATCACTATTTGCAGATGATATACTTAGAGAACCCCAGAGATTCTACTAAAAAGCTATTAGAAATAATTCATAACTTTAGCAAAGTATCAGGATACAAAATAAATCCCCATAAATCCTCAGCATTTTTATACATCACCAATAAAATCCAACAGTAAGAGATACAAAGAGAAATTCCATTCAAAATAATTGTTGACAGCATAAAATATTTGGGAATCTATCTACCAAAGGAAAGTCAGGAATTATATGAGCAAAATTACAAAAAACTTTCCACACAAATAAAGTCAGACTTAAATAATTGGAAAAATATTAAATGCTCTTGGATAGGCTGAGCAAATATATTAAAGATGACAATACTCCCTAAACTAATCTATTTATTTAGTGCTATACCAATCAGACTTCCAAGAAAATATTTTAATGATCTAGAAAAAATAACAACAAAATTCATATGGAAGAACAAAAGATCGAGAATCTCAAAGGAATTAATGAAAAAAAAATCAAATGAAGGTGGCCTAGCTGTATCTGATCTAAAATTATATTATAAAGCAGCAGTCACCAAAACCATTTGGTATTGGCTAAGAAATAGATTAGTTGATCAGTAGAATAGGTTAGGTTCACAAGACAAAATAGTCAACTATAGCGATCTAGTGTTTGACAAACCCAAAGATCCTAACTTTTGGCATAAGAATTCATTATTTGACAAAAACTGCTGGGATAACTGGAAATCAGTATGGCAGAAATTAGTCATGGACCCACACTTAACACGGTATACCAAGATAAGATCAAAATGGGTCCATTATTTAGGCATAAAGAATAAGATTATAAATAAATTAGAGGAATATAGGATAGTTTATCTCTCAGACTTGTGGAGGAGGAAGAAATTTATTACCAAAGATGAGCTAGAGACCATTATTGATCACAAAATAGAAAATTTTGATTACATCAAATTAAAAGGCCTTTGTACAAACAAAACTAATGCAAACAAGATTAGAAAAGAAGCAACAAACTGGGAAAACATCTTCACAGTTAAAGATTCTGATAAAGGCTTCATTTCCAAAATATATAGAGAATTGACTCTAATTTATAAGAAATCAAGCCATTCTCCAATTGATAAATGGTCAAAGCATATGAACAATTTTCAAATGATGAAATTGAAACTATTACCACTTATATGAAAGAGTGTTCCAAATCACTACTGATCAGATAAATGCAAATTAAGACAACTCTGAGATATCACTACATACCTGTCAGATTGACTAAGATGACAGGAAAAAATAATGATGAATGTTGGAGGGGATGCGGGAAAACTGGGACACTGACGCATTGTTGGTAGAGTTGTGAACGAATCCAACCCTTCTGGAGAGCAATCTGGAATTATGCCCAAAAAGTTATCAAACTGTGCATACTCTTTGATACAGCAGTGCTACTACTGGGCTTATATCCCAAAGAGATACTAAAGAAGGGAAAGGGACCTGTATGTGCCAAAATATTTTTGGCAGCCCTGTTTGTAGTGGCTAGAAACTGGAAATTGAATGGATGCCCATCAATTGGAGAATTATTGGGTAAATTGTGGTATATGAATGTTATGGAATATTATTGTTCTGTAAGAAATGACCAGCAGGATGAATACAGAGAGGCTTGGAGAGACTTACACGAACTGATGCTGAGTGAAATGAGCAGAACCAGGAGATCATTATACATTTCAACAACAATACTGTATGAGGATGTATTCTGATAGAAGTGAATTTCTTCGACAAAGAGATCTCTCAATTTCAATTGATGGACAGAAGCAGCTATACCCAAAGAAAGAACACTGGGAAATGAATGTAAACTATTTGCATTTTTGTTTTGCTTCCCAGGTTATTTTTACCTTCTGAATCCAATTCTCCCTGTGCAACAAGAGAACTGTTTGGTTCTGCACACATATATTGTATCTAGGATATACCGTGACCTATTTTACATGTATAGGACTGCTTGCCATATGCGGGAGGGGTTGGAGGGAGGGAGGGGAAAAATCGGAGCAGAAGTGAGTGCAAGGGATAATGTTGTAAAAAATTATCCTGGCATGGTCTCTGTCAATAAAAAGTATTTTAAAAAAACGTATTCAGCATTCCCCAGTTGGTGGACATCCCTTTCAGTTCCAATCCTTACCAGTATAAAAAGAGATGCATACATATTTTTGTACAAATGGATTATTTCCCCCTTTCTTTGATGTTTTTGGTATATAGATGTAGTAATGGTATTGTTCAGCCAAAGGGAATGCACAGTTTTATAGCCCTTTGAGATCCTTGTTTCAAATTGTTTGAGATTCTTATTTCAAATTGTTCTTCACAGTGATTGCATTAATAAATCTGTTTCTGAGGATTTTTTCTTAGGTAGCTCATTGATGACTTATTCAATTTCCTTTTCTAAAATAAAGTTATTTAAGTATTCTATTTCCTCTTTCATCAAAGGGTCAATTTATACTTTAGTAAATATTCATTCTCTTCACTTAAGATTGTCAGTTTTACTTGCATGTAATTGGACAAAATAACTCCTAGTAAATACTTTGGTGATGCATTTACCTTTTTCATCTTTGATATTGGCAATTTGATTGTCTTCTTTCTTTTTTTAAATCAAATTTAACTGATAGTTTATTATATTTTGGGGTGGTTTTTTTTTAATAAAACCAGCTTTTAGTTTTGTTTATTAGTCCAATGGTTTTGTTGTTTTTAATTTTACTAATATCTCCTTTAATTTCAGAATTTCCATTTTGGTTTTCAATTGGGACTTTATAATTTGTTCTTTTTCCATGATGAATTCTGCTCCAGTCCTTTATTTTAACTCTATTGTGTAATGTTCTTGGTTGGTTTTCTGGAGGTCTTGGGAGCAGCCTTCCTTTCAGCCAAGTAATCACTACAAGAATAGCCAGGTGGTAAAGTCCAAATCCTTTATTATGTCCTTCACAATCTAGATTCCTTGCCTAGAGCCCGGACTACCTTTCTAGAGAGCCTTTCAGACTGGCCTTGGTCTCAGTGGGGGAAGTGAAGGAGGCCAGGCCAGCCACAGTGCTGTGAGATGAAGTGAATGAATCTGGCTCTGAGTCTGACTCCCAATTTATATGCGCTATACTGAGTATAAACCAATCTTTATATCACTAGGAAACCATTATTTGTTCTTGTTTTTTATTTTTTGTTTTTATATTATAGCTTTTTATTTACAAGATAAATGCATGGGTAATTTTTTAGCATTGACAATTGCAAAACCTTTTGTTCCAACTTTTCCCCTCCTTTCCCCCACCCATTCCCCCAGATGGCAGTTTGACCAATGCATGTTAAATATGTTGAAATATAAGTTAAATACAATATATGTATATATGTCCATACAGTTATTTTGCTGTTAAAAAAAGAATCAGACTTTGAAATAGTGTACAATTAGCCTGTGAAGGAAATAAAAAATGCAGGCAGACAAAAATAGAGGGATTGGGAATTCTATGTAATGGTTCATAGTTATCTCCCAGAGTTCTTTCGCTGGGTATAGCTGGTTCAGTTCATTACTGCTCTATTGGAACTGATTTGGTTCATTTCATTGTTGAAGAGGGCCATCAGAATTGATCATCGTATAGTATTATTATTGAAGTATATAGTGATCTCCTGGTCCTGCTCATTTCACTCAGCATTAATTCATGTAAGTCTCTCCAGGCCTTTCTGAAATCATCCTGTTGGTCAGTAATCTTACAGAACAATAATATTATATAATATTCATATACCACAATTTATTCAGCCATTCTCCAATTGATGGGCATCCACTCTTGGAAACCATTATTTGTTGTAAGATTAAATCAATCATACTGAATTTAGGGAACTATTAAGCACCACGTTAATCTAGATAACCATTGTCTTCATCAATTCCACTGACTTAACACCTTCTGGTCCATAACACTATTGTGTTTTTCATATATATTACTTGTATATGACAAATATGTTTCAAGTATATTACTTGTTTTTTATTATTATTATTATTATAGCTTTTTATTTAAAATATATGCATGGTAATTTTTCAGCATTGACAATGGCAAAACCCTTTGTTACAATTTTTCCCTTCCTTCCCCCCACTCCCTCCCCCAGATGGCAGATTGACCAAGGTATATTACTTGTAAAAAAACATATTGTTGATTTCTGTTTTATGGGTGAGTTCATTCCATTTACATTCACAGTTGTGATTACTA
This sequence comes from Antechinus flavipes, assembly GCF_016432865.1. Classification (NCBI taxonomy): domain Eukaryota; kingdom Metazoa; phylum Chordata; class Mammalia; order Dasyuromorphia; family Dasyuridae; genus Antechinus; species Antechinus flavipes. The sequence continues at coordinate 428,215,941 of NC_067400.1, forward strand.
ATTGCACATTTTTCTCCATCCTGTTTCTGCAGGATGATGTGGTTGCAGTGTATAGTCTCCCAATTTCCAAAAGAGTAGTACTGGAAAGGGCACAAAGCAGTTGGTATGCTCGGCAAGAGGAGAAGCAGCAGAAGCAGGATTAGCAGTTGTGGCCCAAACCATAGCAGCAGCAGCAGAAGGCCCAGGACTCCTGGAAGTCCTGTGTCCCAGGTTGGGATGAGAACCCTGGGTGACAGAAGGCTTGGGAGCATAGCTTCCACACGAACATTCATTCTCCCTATTCCCCTCTCACCTCCCCAGCCAGGAAGCTTAGACAAGAGCAGGTAGAGGGAGAATATAAAAGTCTCAGAAAGTCAAGAAGGGAGTAACCTGATTGGTCTGGGCTGGGCTGGTTTGGGCTGGTTTATTTTTATATAGCTGAAGCCCCACTTCTCCCTTAAGGAAATTGTGTGAAGAAGGATAGTTAGGATTCAGCGGAAGATATGCCTCTTCTGGAAAAAGTTCCTTTAGTACTTTTTTTTCACCACTCATTATGCCTTCTGAAACCAATTAATCATGAGTACTAAGATACAGTATATGTGTGTACACACACACATATGTATGTATAATTTTCCCTCTTTGAACAAATTCAGATGTGAGTGAAGTTCTAGTATTGTCTGTCCCACCCCACTCCTAGGATTTCCTTGTTCAAAGGGAAAGTTCTTCCTTGCACTTTTTTTATGTAGGATAATTTTCCCCATTCTTTCACTCCCCCTTTCTCTTAAGGTATCCCTCTTTCTTACCTATCCCCCCCTTTTTTTTAATGCAACATAATAGACTCACTCTTATCTTTCTATGTATATTCCTTCTAGTTGCCTTAATAATGATAAAAAATCTTAGCTATATATATGATATATATACATGTACGTGTATATAAATATACATATAACATATATAATATATATACACACACATAATCTTTCCATATTAAAAGGCAAACAGTTTAAACTTATTGAGTCCCTTATGATTTCTCTTTCATGTTTACTTTTTTGTGTTTCTCCTGAGTCTTGTATTTGAAAGTCATATTTTTTATTTAGCACTATAATTTATGAGGAATGTTTGAAGTCCCTATTTCATTGAATATCCATTTTGCCCTGAAGAATTATACTCAGTTTTATTGTGTAGATTATCTTTCATTGTAATCCCAGCTCTTTTGCCTTCTGAAATATCAGAAGGTAGCTGCTAAATCTTATGTGATACTGACTCAGATCCTATGGCATTTGAATTGTTTCTGACTGAAGTGTTTTCTCTTTGACGTGGGAGGTCTAGAATTTGGCTATAATATTCCTGGGATTTTTCATTTTGGTATCTCTTTCAGGTGTTGATTAGTGGATTCCTTCAAGTCCTATTTTACTCAAAATATCAGGACAGTTTTCCATGACAATTTTTTGAAATATGATGTCTAGACTCTCTGATCATGACTCTCAGATAAATCAGTAATTCTCAAGTTATCTCTCCTTGATTTATTTTCCATATCAGTTGTTTTTCCAGTGATATATTTCACATTTTTCAATTTTTAAAATTCTTTTTATTGTTACTTTATGACTCATAGAATCATTAGTTTTCACTTACCCAGTTCTAATTTTTAAGGAATTTTTTCTTCTTTATGCTTTAATGAGATTTTGACTTCTTTTTCCATTTCGTCAACTCTTCTTTTTAAGGTGTTATTTTTATTAGTGAATTTTTTTTTTTTACCACTTTTTCAATTTGGCCAATTTTTAAAGGTATTTTTTCTTCAGCATTTTTTGTGCCATTTTTGCTAAGATACTATCTTTTCATATTTTTCTTCCTTTCTTTACTCAATTTTTCTTCTATCACTCTGATTTTGAGAATATTTTTTCAAAACTCTTCTAGTAATTCATGTTAGACTTATGTCTAATTAACATTTTTTCTTTGAGGCTTTGCTTATAACTATTGTGAATTAATTTCTTCTACATTTGTGTCTTGATCTTCCCTATGATCTGTTTTTTGGTAGTTTTTTTTTTTTTCATTTTTACAAGCTATTTCTTGATTTGGAACTTTATGTTAATCTTGGACTCTGCTGCTGGCACATAGGGAGGAGTACTGTCTCAATTTTTAATCTCACTGCTATTGTCAGAATTAGTTTTTCAGCTTTGGAAGTTTTGATGTTACCAATATGGTATGAGCTGGGGAGAGGTGTGGACACTGCTCTGTTAGTCTCTACTGTGGTCCTTATCTAGGAAGTCCCTTTATTCCATTGCAACTGGAAGTGATACTGCCCTTCAGGGCTTCCACTCCCTCTTGACTGAAAGCGCACCCCTCTGTTCTTGAACTATGATTCAAAAGTTGGTATTAAAAAATGGAGTTGTCAAAAAGCTTCTGATTTTCCATTCAGTACTAATACAGGGTTCCCTTATAATCTTTTTTCTGACCAGTTGTCAGGTCCCCTTACCATCTTGACAATTTTCCAAAGATGCTGCTGGATTTGTCAACTCCACTAGTGTTTTAACCACATAGACCAGGCAAGCCTCCTTCTCTTCCATGTCACAGTCCCCTCTCTCTGACCTCCTATATTGTTTTGGGCTAGAAAAATGTTTCACTCTTGACTTTTTTGTTGCTTTTTCACTCTACAATTTTCTTTGAGGTGATATTTTAAAATTATTTGGAGGGGAATGTTGGGAGAACTCAATTGAATGCTTTCTCTTGGCTCCACCTTTGGAAGTCCCCATGATTATATTTTCTTAATTCAAATACATTACATCAGGTAATTTTGAACTAATAATATTTATATACCAGGTTTGATGACCTAACTTTTAAATAGGTTCATTTGGTTGCTCATCATTAATACCACAAGGAAATGTAATTCTCAAAAAAAAGATGTTTGTATATATCAAAAGTCTGACTCTCGATAAATATGCAGTGCTCTGGCAAACAATAATCCCAAATAAAAGAATTAAAGGCAAACAAACAAACCGGGTTAGTACATGCACAGTTTTCACTCATTCTTATTTGCATTTGTTTGTTTGTTGAATGAGGTCTGCTGTGCCTCACCCTTAGAAAAACTATTCATGAAGATTACATTGGATTAATTTGGGATGTTGAGCACTCTGTTTCACAAGTCCAGAAACCCAGTACTATCATCCCCCCATGTTCTTACCATGAACATGAACCCCTAATAAGACCAGTATATTTTTGGATCTAAGTCCCTTCCCAGACCACTGTGATCATTAATTTCATGCATACACATCTTTTCTACTTGAGTAGTGGGCAGTCCTGAAAAGCACAGCTGTTGCTCAGAAAAGTCATCTTCTAATATTCCATCAGATGAAACCTGTAAAATACTCCCATCTCTCCCCCATCCCTTGTGAGAATATTCTTTAATATGGTTCTTTAATTTTTTCTTGTTAAATCTTGACCAGTTTTCTATTGCTCACACTTTTGTCAATCCTTCTCCTATCAATTACTCTTATCCTACTTTCCCAAAGAGCTCAAGTGTTTTTTTCCCCTGAAATACTGAAAAAATCTTTTTCTTCTTAACCTACATCTACCCTGGAGAGGAATGCTTCTCTAGCAGTCCTCTTTCTCTTTCTTCCCCTTTAGTCATGTGAGAAACTTCCTTTTATATTATTCTTCCCACTGTCCATACCTACTCAAAGATATTGATTCATCTATCAGGCAGCTTGAAATGTAGTCCATGAATATTAATTCAATCCTTTCTCCTTTTCCTGACTTTTAAAAATCCTCTTAAATCTTCAGTTTCTTAGATCATTTTTGTCCTTTGATAATCTCTCTTTGTTCTTACATTTACCCTTTGATCTAATTTCTTTTTAACAGTATCCTGGAAATGTGAGACAATTGATTTTATCACTTACTCTTTTTAAAAAATATATATTTATCTCATAGAATCATAGATTTAGAGGAGGAAGAGACCTTGGAGGTCATCAAGCCCACCCCTCTCATTTTCCACAGAAGGAAACTAAGGCTTAGAGAGACTAAATAATTTGTCCCAGGTCACACAGCTAGTAAGTATCTAAGATAGTTTTTCTTGATTCTAAGTTTAACTCTCTATTCATTATACTATACTGCTTTCTTATGTTTCTCATATTCAGTGTTCCCAAGTTGAACAGTTAGCTCACCTCTGATTTCTTAGGAAAAAAAATGCCTTAAATAGGCCTTTTTATATTGAAGATTAGTCTTGGTTTTGTTGGATGCATTTGGGGGAAATGGGACAAATATTAAATTTCTTTGTTTTTTTTTGGGGGGGGAGGGGATATCTTATTATAAGAGACAGAAGCAAGATAGCAAATAACGAAGGGATAAGTACAGCACAGTGCTTTCTTGACAGAACAAGCATGTACTTACACACACATGCACACAAAAATAAAACTCTGAAGAAATCTAGAAAAAAATTAAAACTTAATCAAGTCTTGATGAGGAAATTTCCACTCCTTCTTTCCCCACCTCCCCCCCCAATCACACTACCTCATTTTTCCCCAGACAGCATGGGAAGATATACAGAGAAGTCTGCAGACACTGGGGATAGGGTCTAGCTAGGAATCACCATGCAAGAGCATTTCAGCTCAGAGAGAGGCTATATACCAGAATGAGAAAAGGTCTCAGATCCAGAAGAGGATGTGACATTGTATAAGGTGAAGGAACAGATGGCCAAGTAATTGCTCCTTCACTCACTGCTTGGTTCTAAGTAAAAGATCCAGGTTATTTGAGGAAGCAACCTGTGCTTAGGAAAGCCTTTCAGGGTAAAGAACTATTACAGGTCCTAGACCACATAAATAGTAACTTGGCTCTGACCTAAGAAATGGAAAAGAATTTCAGTTTCAGGCTCCAATCCAATCTGAAGCCTCTTGTGGAATAATAAAGGAAGGAATACGCAGCCAAATGGAAGCCTATAGTCCTATAGCTCTGAACTAAAACAGCTTTCCAGTTGGCTCGAAGGTGAAAGAATCTAATGGCATTCTACCTGGAATACCAAGACATAATGTTCAGATCCAAACTAAGGCCAGAAATTAGCAGCACTCAGAAAAGGGGTTAGTGATAACCTTTGATAAGTTTTGATACTGGATCAAATCACTTACTGAAATATTGGAGGTATCCAGACTGAGCTGTTCCTGAGAGTTTAGAATAACACAACACTCAATAGTCTCAAGAAGGCCATAGCAAGACCAGCCAAGAGGAATTTTCAGATTTGTGCAATTTAGTCTAATATAAACTCTAAAATTAGTAAGTAGGTTGAAAGAATGAGCAAACAAAATGAATCTCACTATAAAGATTCATTATGGTAACAAGGTTGCTCAAGATATAAATGCACAGGAAGAGAATGATTTGAAAATATCTACAAGCAAAGAAATAAAGAAAAAAAATTACTTAGGCACAAGTTCAACTAGAATTCATATAAGAAATTCCAAGAATTTTTTTTCCTTAGAGACTTTCATTTATTGATTCTTGTTTTGTAATAGTTGTATATTTTCCCAAATATATGCAAATATAGTTTTCAATATTCACCTTTACAAAATCTTTTGTTCCAAATTTTTCTCCTTTTCTCCTGCCTCCTTCCCCTAGACATAAAGCAATTTAATATAGGTTAAACAGGTGCAATTCTTCTAATAAGCTAAAATATATTTTAAAAGTAGTGGGGTTTTTTTTGGGGGGGGATTGTTCTTGTTATGATAAATGTTATGGAACAAAAGAATGAGAAATAGGATCAGCAGCTTGGTCAAAAGTACAAAACCTTACCAAAAACAGTAAGTTCTTTTGAAATCCAAATGGACCAGATAGAAGCTAATGACTCCATGAGACAAGAAATAATAAAAAAAAAAGTCAAAAGCCTGGAAAAATAGAAGAAAATGTAAAGTAATTTATAGCAAAAACAACTGACCTGTGAAACATCAAGGAGAGAAAACTTAAGTATCACGGGATTACCTGAAAACCATGACAAAAAGAGCCTACTCATTGTATTTCAAGAAATCATTAAAAAAAAAAAAACTTCTTGGAACTCTTAGAACCATAAGGCAAAGTAGAATTAGAAAAGAAAAAAAAAAAACAAACAATCCACCACATAACTTCTCCAAATGAAAACTCACAAAAACATTATAATCAAAATAAGAGCCTCTGGTCAAAGAAAAACTATTGTGAACACTCAGAATTTGAGTACTGGGGAACCAAACCACCATCAGGAGCATAAGATTCAATAGCCACAATCATAAGACAGCAAAAAGTTTTAAATAACAATATTACAGAGGGCAAAGGACACTGATATAAAATAACAAGAATAACTTACTCAGCAAAACAGAATATAAAATCCCAATACTGATATAAAATAACAAGAATAACTTACTCAGCAAAAATGAGTATAATATTGCAAGGGGAAAAAATAAATATTTCATGAAATAAAAAAAACTCCCTAGCATTTCTGTTAAAAATTCTGGAACTGAGAACTTCCTAAGGAAAAAAATCTCCAGTACCATATGAATTCACAAGTGAATTCTACTAAATATTTATAGAACAATTAATTCCAAATATGTAAATTATTTGGAAAAGGGAAGGAATCCTGCCAAATTCTTTCTATGACACAAATAGGGTACCTAAATCAGGAAGAGCAAAAACAGAAAGAAAAGTACAGACTAATCTCTTTAAATGATGCAAAAATTTTAAATAAAATATTAGCAAAGAGATTACAGCAACTTATCAATAGGATAATACATCATGACCAAGTAGGATTTATAATAGAAATGCAAAGCTGTATCAATATCAGAAAAAAGTATTACTTTAATGGAAATCATAATTTCAATAACAAAATCAATAGAAATCATATGATAATCTCATTAAATGCAGAAAAAGCTTTTGACAAAATACAATACCCATTCCTGTTAAAAACTCAGGAGAGCATAAGGATAAAGGGGACTTTCCTTAGAATAATAAACAGTATCTATCTACAACTAACAGCAAGCATTATTTATAATGGAGAAAAGCTAGACACATTCCCAATAAGATCGGGGTGAAACAAGGATGCCCATTATTACCATTATTATTCAATATTGTATTAGAAATGTTGACTTTAGTGATAAGAAAAGAAAAAGAAATATTTGAATAGGCAATGAGTAAATAAAACTATCACTCTTTGCAGATGATAGGATGATATAACTAAAGAATCCTCGAAAATCATCCATAAACTACCTGCCATCTAGGGGAAGGAGTAGGGAGAAGAAGGGGAAAAGTTGGAACAAAAGATTTTGCAAGGGTCAATGTTGAAAAATTACCCATGCATATATTTTGTAAATAAAAAGCTATAATAAAAAAAATCATCCACAAGCCTACTGGAAACTATTAATAGCTTTAGCAAAGTTGCATGATATAAAATAAACCCACATAAATCATCAGCATTTCTGTATATTACTGACAAAGCCCATCAGCAAGAGCTAAAAAAAGAAATTCCATTTAAAATAACTAAACAAAATAAAATATTTGGGTGTCTACTTGCCAAGACAAACCCAAGAACTATATGAACACAATTACAAAACACTTCTCATACAAATAAGGTCAGATCTAAGCTATTGGAAAAACATCAATTGCTCATGGGTAGGCCAAGTTAATATAATAAAAATAAAAATTCTCCCAAAATTGGCCTACTTGTTCATGACCATAAATTACCAAATTACCAAATTACCAAATTACCAAAAAATTATTTTATGGAATTAGAAAAATAATAACAAAATTCATCTGGAAAAACAAAAGATCAAGAAGAGCAAAAGAATTAATGAAAAAATACAAAGGATGGTGGTTTAGAAGTACCAAACCTAAAACTGTATTATAAAGCAGCAGCCATCAAAATTATTTGGTACTGGCTAAGAAACAGAGTGGTAGATCAGTGGAATAGATTAGATACACATGGCACAGTAATCAAGACCTATAGTAATCTAGTATTTGATAAACCCCCAAACTCCAATTTCAGGAAGAAAACTCATTATTTGGAAAAAAATTGCTGGGAAAATTGGAAAATAATCTGTCAGAAACTTGGCATAGACCCATATCTTACATCCCATAACAAAATAATTTCAAAATGGGTACATGATCTGGGTATAAAGGATTTTACCATAAACAAATTAGGAGAGCAAGGGATAATTTACATATCAGATCTTTAGAGAAGGGAGGAATTTATGACCAAGGAAGAACTAGAAAACATTATGCAAGGCAAAAATGGACAACTTTGATTACACTAAATTAAAAAAGTTTTTGCACAAACAAAACCAACAGAAGCAAGATTAAAAGGGAAGTACAAAGTTGGAAAAAAAATCTTAACAGACAATGTTTCTGATAAAGGTCTGATTTCTAAAATACAGAAAGAATTGTGTCAAATTTATAAGAATATAAGTTATTATCCAATTGATAAATGGTTAAATAATATGAACAGATAATTTTCAGATAAAGAAATTAAAGCCATGTGAAAGTCATATGAAATAATTTTCTAAATCACTATTGATTAGAAAAGTGCAAATTAAAACAACTTTTTGAGGTACCACTACACACCTCTTAGATCGGCTAAGATGACAAGAAAAGATAATGATAAATGTTGGAGGGGATGTGAGAAAACTGGGACACTAATACATTGTTGGTGGAGTTGTGAAATGATGCAACCATTCTGGAGAACAATTTGGAACTATCAAAGAACTATCAAACTGTGCATACCTTTTGACACAGCAGTACTATTATTAGTTCTGTACTCAAAGGAAATCATGAAAGAGAGAAAAGGACACATGTTCAAAAATGTTTTTAACAGCTCTTTTTGTGGTAACAAGAATTGGAAAATGAGTAGATGCCCAACAACTGGGGAATGTGTGAACAAGTTGTGGTATATGAAGGTAATGAAATAGTATTGTTCTATAAAAAATGATGAACAAGCTGATTTTAGAAAAGCCTGGAAAGATTTACATGAACTGATGCTAAATGAAACAAGGAGAACCAGAAATACATTGTATATGTAACAGCAAGAATGTGTAATGATCAAATGAAAGACTTGATTCTTCTCAGAGTAGTTCAGTGATGCAAAGCAATCCCAATAGATTTTGGACTGAAAATATCATCTGCATCAAGAAAAAGAACTATGGAGATTGAATGTAAATCAACACATTTTATGTTCACTTTTTTTTTTCCTGTTTTTCCCCCCCTCTCCCATGGTTTTCCCCTTCTGCTTTGATTTTTTTTCTTCCAGCATAATTCATAAAGCAATGTATATTAACAAAAATACATTTAAAAATACATTTTATAAAAAAGATTAAAAAAAGACTGGAACTGCAAAGACATTGAAGTCAAACACAGAAGTCAAGAAAAACATAAAAGGTTAAATATGAATGAATAATCAGAGGTAATTATAGGGGCTAACCATGATCAAATTGTTTGTACTTTAATATATAGAGATATCTCAGAATACTATTATTAGGGCTCATAGAAGGAGTCTAATTAGATAGAGAATCTCAAAGTGGTTCTGGTATGTATTGATAAAACATATGAAAATATAATAAAAAGGGAAGGTAAAGGGAACACACTAAGGGGAGGGGAAGAGAAAAGAATGGGGAAATTAATTTCACATATTTGAGGTGGGTAAGCAGAAGTATATATAAACAAAAAGAAAGAAGTTGGGGAAGGTACAGGCAACATTTGAAGCTCATTTTCATCTTAACTGGTCAAAAACTGTTAAGGATAGAAATACATTTTAATTAACAGGGAAACAAGAAGGGAAAGAAGGGAATTAAAAAAAAAAGGTAATCCTAAACAAAGCAAACTATAATTTAAGAGAGTGGATATTGAAGAAAATCTTAAAAGAAAAAAAATAAAAGAATTTGACAAAACATACTACCTATATCCAGGTAGAGAATTGATGGACTTAGAGTGCAAATTTAAACATTTACTTTGGACATGGCCAAAGGGGAAGAGAATCTTTTTTTTTTTTTAATTTTATCTTATTTTACTTTCTTTTTTCATTTCTTATTAACATGGAGTAATCTTTCCCCCTCCTCCATGAATAATCTTTCATAATTGCAGACCTGTCTTAGATGTTTTAGTTTTGGAAATTGAAATTCCAGAACTTTATTATATTTTTGGGGTTTCAAGTATGGATTTTTCTCTGATGGTGATCTTTGAATTATCTGTATTCAAAAGTTCTAGATAGTTTTCATGTATTTTTAATAGTATGATATTTGGGCTTTTAATTTATTATGTTAATTTATATTTGGAAGAAGACATACATAACCCTTAAGTTATTTATATGCAAACTTGCTTTGGCAAATTGTTTTTCTTTTGCCTGTCTAATTTTCCCCCCACTGTGTTTTTAAATTCCAAATTTGTCTCTTTCTCAGTTCTTCTATTACTTTGTCAAGATTCTGTCATGCATTTTAAATTGTCTACTCTGTTTTAGTTATTTCTGCTTTGAGAAGTCTAACTTCTGACCTAATTTCCAGTTAAACATATCGTTTTAATTTCTCTTTTTAAAAAATCCATGTATGACATATATTGTTCTATAATATCCAAGTAATTGGTAGAATTTTCTTTCTTATTGTGGGTTTTTTATTCCTTTTCTCTCAAATTATGACATTATAATCAAAGTATAACATTTCTTGTGTCTTAAATTTTTTTATTCATTTTTTTCCAGTTTTATTTCATCTGGTTTAAGAGTTAAGCTATTTATAATCTGCCCTTTTCTCATGGAATATGTGACTTTTCGACTGTTTCTGATATTTTGTCTCTGTTTTTTTTTTTTTTTTTCATTTACTATATATATTTTGTATTTTCTAGATATTGTGGCTTGGGCAGCCTTACCTTCTTCCTCAGTTTTCAACTTGAGGTTGTAAAGATCCATCTGAAACTCTTCCCAGGCCAAACTCTGTAGAGGAGAAAATTGATCATGGCTAGACTTTTAGGCCCCTTTCCTAAGACATAGAAGTCACTTCCCCTCTAGCTGGCTCAGTGCTATTGAATCTTCTATGTTTCTTTATTCTTTCCCCCTTTTCCTTTGTATATGTGGACAATCCCAATGCACTCCACATTTTATTTGTGTAAGGAGAGAGAGTTAAGTATTTGACACAAATAGGTAGGGGCCACCCATCCAGACACCAAAACAACAAATATTTTAGGTTTTCATTAAGACTTTTACCTTGAGTTGTTTTTCTGTCTTTTATGTTATTAATGCAGACTTAATTACTATTAGTTAAGTTGTTAATTTAGAGGAGTAATACTAAAAACAACTATTTCACCATCTTGCTGATTACATTTGTTCCACTTGGTAAAAAAGAAAAAAAAAATTTAAGTCTTTGTCCTCAATAAAGAAGCAACCTCAATAAAAGGAATTTATTGTAGCACCTGAGGCAAAAGCACTTTGAACATGGACAGGAAATGTAATTCAAACTTGGTGTTATTATATTCCAAATAGGGGAAAAACAGTCCAGAGAGACACACATTTTTAAAAGGGGATGAGCTAATGTCACACAGTTCCTCCCTTATTGGGCCATCACAGGCAAATGGGACTAGAAATAAAATGGGGGATTGAAAGTACATGGAGCTATATGCAGATTGGTAAGTTTTACAAAGGATAAGGAATGGGATCAAAGTACGTGCTACCTTTTCCCTAAAGATTGCCTGACATATACTCTGGAAGACAAGCAAGACTGGAACAATGGGGTAACTGGAATTGACTGCACAAATTTCAACATGCCATTTTCCTACAATTATCCCATATGTTGTAGAAGTCCTCTTAGTTAAGTCCTGTGATATAGTTGAAAATAAAACTGGATCGAGTCTCTTAAACTTTTGTTAGAGTCCTTTGTTGTTATATGGTTTTCGTCTTGTCCGACTCTTTTTGCCCCATTTGCCATATTCTTGGCAAAGACATTGGAGTGATTTGCTTTTGCCTTTGCTCTCATTTTACAGAAGAGGATACTGTAAAACAGGGTTTTACAGGATTGAGTGACTTTTCCAGGGTCACACAGCTAGTAAGTGAAGTCACATTTGAACTTAGATTCTCCTGACTCCAGGCCTGGTGGCTCTCTCAAATTTTTCTACCTAGCTGCCCCAGGTTTTATTCTCCCATTAATTCATTGTGTAACTTGTTGAAGACCTTAGCTTAAAAAAGACCTAGGTTTCCCATTGTCTCCAGGGCCTTTTCCCATCCTCCTGATCTATATCTTGCCAACCTGACCCAGAGGGCTCTGGAGGGGACTGGGCACAGACCTCCCTCACTTAAATCCAACTCACATGTCCCAGCATCACCTTCTGAATGTATAGTCCTCTTGGAGAATGAAGAACAAATGGCCATAAGAGATGGAGGAGAGAACTTGCAGTGATGGAGAAGAAGCTTGCAGCCAGGTGGCTCCACAGTGCTGGACCTGGAGTCAGGGAGGCTCATTCTTCCAAGTCAAATCCAGCCTCAGACAGTTACTAGTTATGTGATTCTGGGCAAATCACTCAACCCTCTTTTCCTCATTTGTAAAATAATCTGGAGGAGGAAATGGCAAACCCAGGGCTCTATAGCTAATAGGTATGGTGGGTGTGGGGAGGGCCGGTTTTGAACTTTGGTCTTCTTTATTCCATGTTTAGTGCCCCAGCCTTTGGCTACTAAAAGCCATGGGATTTAGATACAGATCTGCTCCAAATGGCCAGTGGGATATTAAATTATGTTAATTTACATATCCCTTGAACTCAAAGATCAAATCTCTGAGGGGATGAGTGGTGGGATGGGATTAGGAGGTTGAGTCCTGAGGGTTTACACTAATTTAGATTCCATCCCCATGAGACCTTTTTAGATCAGAAATTCATGAGTAGTAAACCTTGATTTGTCCATTTGGTGGCATTTAGGATTGGAAGCTAGCCTGTACCTGAGGCAATCTCCCAGCATATTCATGGATACAAAGAACAAAGGGGACATCCTTTGATGTCAAATTCTATTAATATTTCACTTAACTTTCTGGTTTTTCTATGTATTTATTAATTTTGCTTCAGTCCATAAAACATTTATTTCTAGGTAATTTTTAACAGACCAGCAAAAAGAGGATCTCAGCAGCTCAAGTTTAGAAGCAAGTGACTGAGTTAGGTGGCTCACAGAATGGAGTGCTGGGCCTGGAGTCAGAAAAATCTCAATTCAAATCCATCTCAGACACTTACTGGATGTGTGACCCTGAGAAATCACTTAACTTGTGTTTGTCTTAATCCACTGGAAAGTGAAATGACAAGCCTACTCCACCATCTTTTGCCAAAAAAAACCCCAAAGCAGTATAGTCCATGGGGTTATAAAGGATAGGATATTATTGAACAACAGCAAAAATCACCACCTTTTGGGGGAGGGGGCAGCTAGGTGATTCAGTGGTTAGAATACTGGGCCTGAAATTAGGAAGAATCTTCCTGAGTTCAAATCTGGCCTCATACTTCCTAATTGTGTGAACCTGGGTAAGTCTTCTAAACCCTATTTGCTTCAGTTTCCCCATTTGTAAAATGATCAGGAGAAGATGGCAAATTCAGATATAACTGACACAAATGAACAACAACAAACTGGATAGGAAAATTGAATAGAACTGCTTTATGAAAAAATAATAAGCCCATGAAAAGGCCAAATTGCCCTCTGGGAAATGACAGAGAGAAGGCTCTATATCAAGTTATAGATATAAGCCCTAGGAAAGTGATATAATGCTGTAGATAGAGAAATGGACTTTGAAACAGAAGTCTCCAAGGACTGACTAGACTACTTACCAGCTATGTGACATGTGACTGGAATTGGTCATTTGTCTGTAAAATGAGATTGAAATGTTCACTACTCCACCCACAGAGTTATAAGAAAAATGATTTGAAAAAACTTAAAGCACTTTATAGATGAGAGCTATTTTTATTATTATGAGTGGAGTGAATTGTGCTTTTTAAGGTGAAACTTGTTTTCTTTATTACAAAAAAGGAAAGAAACCATGGGGCAGCAAATGGGAAGCCACTGAAGCAGACAACTTTCTAGGACACCAAAGACTAAAGTGACATTGGTCTAACAATAGTAAATATGAAGGAGCAGAACCAAGATGGAAGAGAGTAGACAGGTCTTTGTCTGAACTCTTCCTGATTTCCCCCAGATTAACACGAGATCAAACCTCTAAATGGGTTTGAAGTGATTAAATCCACAAATATTTGGAGTGTAACAAATTTCCAGCAGAAAATATTTTGGAAGAACTTCAGAAAAGGTCTGTCTCAATCGGGCAGTTCTGGGGGTGGAGAGAGAAGTGTTTCAGGTCAGTGCAGGTACAGTGCAGCCCAGTGCAATGCAGGGAGATCAATTTATTTATAACTTTAATTGGCTAAATGCAATAGGAGATTAAAAAAACTAACTGAAGAAAATAATTCACTAAAATTTAGAACTGAACAAATGGAAGCTAATGATTCAGTGAGACATCAAGAATCAATCAAACAAAACCAAAAAAAAAAAAAAAAGATGAAAATGTAAACTACCTCATCAGAAAAACAACTGACCTAGAAAATAGAGCCAGAGAATCTAAGAATTTTTGGACTATCTAAAAACCATGATGAAAAAAAAAAGCATAGACAACATCTTTTAAGAAATCATCAAAGAAAAGTATACTGATGTCCTACAACCAATCTGTAAAATGTAATTAAAAGAATTAAGTGATCATCTCCTGAAAGTTGAAAATGAAAACTCCAAGGAATATTGTAGATAAATTCCAGAATTGTTAGATCAAATAGAAAATACTGTAAGCAGTCAGAAAGAAACAGGTTAAATATTGAGGAGTCACAATGAGGATTGTTCAGGACCTAACTGCTTCCACTTTAAAGGATTGAAGGGCCTTGAATATGATATTCCAGAGGGCAAAGAAACTTGGACTGCAGCCATGAATCAATTTTCCAGCAAAATTAAGCATTTTCTTTCAAAGGGAAAAGATGGACATTCAATGAAATAGGGGATTTTCATTTTTTTTTTTTATGAAAAGATCAGAGCTGAACAGAAAATTTGATCTTCGAATACAGAACTCAAGAAAAGCATAAAAAGGTAAAAAGGGGAGGAAAAAAACCCTATGTTTTTAAAGGTTAAAATGTTTACATCTCTATATGGGAAAATGACATGTTTAATTCTTGAGAACTGTATCTTTGTTAAGAGTATACATAAAAAAAAGAGTATACATAGAGGGTATAGGTATAATTTGACTTTACTGTGCTGATATAAAAAAGAAGATATGGGTGGAAAAGAAATTGTACTGGGAGAAAATGGAAGGGGAGGTAATATAGGCTACATTACATCACATGAAGAGACAAAATGACCTATTACAGTTGAGGGAAAGAAAGGAAAGGGATGAGCATCATGTGAAGCTTAATCTCATTGGATTTGGTTCATAGAAAGAATAACAGACATTTAGTTTTATATAGAAACTTGCCTCATCCTACAGAAAAGTAACAAGAGAGAGGGAAAAGGAAAGGACGAAAATAAGGGGGACCTAATAGAAGTGAGAACAGAAGTCGAAGAAGAAAGGAATTTAAAAAGGGGGGGAGCTGAAAAGGGGAGGACATATTGAGGGAGATGGTCAGAAGCAAAACATTGGTGAGGAGCACAAGGGGGAAAGGAAAGAGAAAAATATAATTTGAGGAAAATAAGTTAGTAATTTTAACTGTGAATGTGAATGGGATGAATTCTCCCTTAAAAGGGAAGCAAATAGCAGACTGAATTAAAAACCAGAATCCTACAATATGTTGTTTACAAGAAATTTGTTTAAAACAGTGATACGTAAATAGTAAAGGTAAAAGGCAGAATCCATTATGCTTTAGTTGAAGTAAAAAAAGCAAGGGTAGTAATCCAGACCTCAGATAAGGTAAATCCTTCCTAAAAGAGACAAGGAAGGAAACTACATCTTGCTAAAGGATGTTATAAGCAATATAAAACATATATGCCCCAAGTGGTATGGCATCCAAGTTCCTAAAGAAGAAGTTAAAAAAGGAGGATTTAGGATGCACAACCCCTTCATCAAGTAAATTCCCAAATAAATGCCTTTGCTTAATTTGGAGATAACTTTAGTGTGAATTTTTGACACTACCACTACTAAGATGCCAATACCCCAACATCTTTGGCATACCCCAACTTTGAGTCCTTTCTCATAAAAAGTCCCATCCTTGTGAAATGTGAATTCCACTAGGGAACTTTGCCTGCCTTTTTGTTCCTTGACTCTAAAAAAATTTATAGACCAATTTCCCTAAAGTTTTCACCAAGATAATGCATCATGACCAAGTAGGATTTATACCAGGAATGCAGAGCTGGTTCAATATTAGGAAAACTGTTAGCGTAATTAATTATATCAATAGCCAAACTAAGAGAAATTATATGATTATCTCAATAGATGCAGAAAAAGCATTTACTATTCAACCATTACTATTCAATGTTGTATTAGAAATATTAACTTTATCAATAAAAAAAGAAAAAGAAATTAAAGGAATTAGAATAGGTAATGAGGAAACCAATTATCACTCATTGCAGATGATAAAATGGTATACTTAGAGAATTCTAGAGAATCAAACTACTAGAAATAATTCACAAGGTTAGCAAAGTTACAGCATACACAAGAAATTCACATAAATCATCAGCATTTCTATAGGTTACCAACAAAGCCCAGCAGCAAGAGATAGAAAGAGAAATTTCATTTAAAATTTCTGCAGTTAATATAAAATATTTGGGAGTCTACCTGCCAAGACAAAGTCAGGAACTATGTGAACCCAATTACAAAACACTTTCCATACAAATAGTCAGATCTAATCAATTGGAAGACTATCAAGTGCTCCTGTGTAGGCCGAGTGAATATAATAAAAATGACAAATCTACCTAAACTAATCTATTTATTCAGTGCCATACCAATCAAACTCTCAAGAAATTACTTTACAGGGCTAGAAACTATGAAGACAAAATTAATCTGGAAGAAAAAAAGGTCAAGAATTTCAAGTGTATTAATGAAAAAATGCAAATGAAGATAACCTAGCTGTAGCAGATCTAAAACTATATTGTAAAAGAGAGGTCATCAAAACCATTTGGTACTGACTAAGAAATAGTTGGTCAATCAGTGGAATAGCTTAGATTCACAAGACACAATAGTCAATGACAATAAGTAATCCAGTATTTGAGAAACCCAAAGACTCCAGCTTCTGGGATAAGAATTCACTATTTGACAAAAATTGCTGGGAAAATTGAAAATTAGTATAGCAGAAACTAGGCATTGACTCACACCCAGCACTCTATACCAAGATAAGTTGAAATAGATTCATGATTTGGACATAAAGAGTGTGGCCAAATGTTAAGGACCATACCTAAGTGAAGGGGCAGGTCAATTCTCTGAGAGCCTCCACAACTGTGAATCATAACACATGAAGGAGTTCCAAAGCAGCCTTTAGACACAGATGTTCCTTGTGGATTGGGAATGAAATAAATTGGAAGCAAGAGGGAAGAGGAAAGAGGTCAGACAACGCAACTGCCTCTCAGTGGAGAGGCCAGAGAACACAAATGCTTCTCAGTCTCTTTGTTTCATGAAGTCTCACATTAAGAGATCCATTTTATAAGTCTGAATTAGACCTTCAGCAGCCACTGGCAGGTGACTACTGTAAAACAAAAAATGGGGAATTGTTAAGGACCATGCATAAGTGAAGGGGCAGATAATTCTCTGAGAGCCTCCACAGCTGGGAATCATAATACTTGAAGGAGTTGTGAAGCAGCCTTTGCAGATGTTCCTTGCAGATTAGGAATGACATAAATTGCAAGCAAGAGGGAAGAGGAGAGAAGTCAGACAATGCAACTGCCTCTCAGTCTCCTTGTATCACCATCATCCTCTCAAATAAAGAGATCCATTCTACAGGTCTGAGTTAGACCTCCAGCCACTGGCAGGTGGCTCCTATGCCACAACAGCCAAAGAAGAACTAAAGTACATTATGGAATGCAAAATGGAAAATTTTGATTAAATTAAGTTAAAAATTTTTTGTACAAACAAAACCAATGCAAACAAGATTAGAAGAAAAGCAGTAAACTGGGGAAAACATTTTGCATCCAAGTATTCTGATAAAGTCCTTATTTCTAAAATATATATAGAATTGACTCAAATTTATAATAATACAAGTCATTTTCCAATTGATAAATGGTCAAAGGATATGAACAGACAATTTTCAGATGAAATTAAAACCATGATCTAAATCACTATTGGTTAGAGAAATGCAAATTAAGACAACTCTGAGGTATCACTACATATCTCTCAGATTGACTAAGGTGACAGCAAAAGATGATGAATGTTAGAGGGGATGTAGGAAAACTGGAACACTAATACATTGTTGATGGACTTATGAATTTGATCCAACCATTTTGGAGAACAATATGGAACTATGCCCAAAGGGCTATTAAACTTGCATATCCTTTGATCCAGCAGTGCCTCTACTGGGCCTGTATCTCAAAGAGATCATAAAAAAGGGGAAAGGACCCACATGTGTAAAAATGTTTATAGCAGCAAAGAATTGAAAACTGAATGGATGCCCATCAGTTGGAGGATAGATGAACAAAATATGGTATATGAATATTATGGAATATTGTTGTTCTATAAGAAATGATCAGCAAAATCATTTCAGAAAGGCCTGGAGAAACTTACATGAATTAATGCTAAGTGAAATGAGTAGAATCAAGAGAACATTGTATACAGCAACAATAAATTTATGTGATGATCAATTCTGATGGATGTGGCTCTTTTCCATGGAGAAGTGATTCAAGCCAGTATGGTCTTGTGATGGAGAGAGCCATCTGCACCCAGAAAAAGGACTGTGGAGACTGAGTGTGGATCACAACATAGCATTTTCACTTTTGTCATTGTTATTTGCTTACATTTTGTTTTCTTTCTCATTTTTTCCCTTTTTGATCTGATTTTTCTTGGGCAGCATAATAATTGTAGAAATATGTATATAAGAATTGCACATGTTTTACATACATTGGATTATTTGCTGTCTAGGGGAGGGAGAAGGAGGAAGGGAGGGAGAAAAAATTTGGAGCACAAGGTTTTACAAGGGTGAATGTTGAAAACCGTCTATGCATATGTTTTGAAAATAAAAAGCTTGGGACAGCTAGGTGGCACAGTGGATAGAGCCAGGAGAACCTGAGTTCAAATCTGACCTCAGACAATTAACACTTCCAATATGGATGACCCTGGGCAAGTCACTTTGCCTCAGCAAAAAAGAAAAGAAAAAGCTTTTTAAAAATAAATAAACAATCGTAAATATGGTTTCCAAAAAAATTGAATCAATTGGTTGTGCTTTAAAGGAAAAATGAAGAAACCATATTAAAGAATGTCTCTTTACTAAGGTAGGATTAAGCCCATCATTCTAGCCCTTTCTTTGGGGTCTCTGAGTGAATAAAGGAGGTGCTTAATAGATGGTTATTGAATGAATGACTTTGATTATGAAATGATACTGCTAAGAAAGACTGCCGAGTTCTTTTATGCCGTAATCATATCTTCATTGCAAATAGAATTAAGTCATATAAATTATTTCAGATTATTTGTTGTTTAAGGTGAAGTGGATGACAGAATTATTCCTTGACATACTATAAAAATGCATAATTTTCAATTGAAGCAGAATTAAAAAAAATTCTCTTTTGTCCCAAATTTATCTGAGTTCAATAATCCTGTTGTAGCCTAATGTTTACTATCCACGCATCTCTTTTTACAAACGTTTATGTGAAAACTTTTTTTCTTAAATGTATGATGGCTCTGGGTCTTTCCTATAATAAATAAAAGTATGAATTGGGCTTTGCATTATGGCTTCCTAAACTGTACTGGGTTTTTTTTTTTTGAGTATTCTTTAAATTTCATCTTTCTTTCAGAGCTTACAGCATACCATTAAAGCAGTATTATCATTATTTTGTGAGTCAATTGAGGTTAAATTATTTGCCCAAGATCAAGGGCTGATTTGACTGGATTTGTACTCAAGGCTTCCTGACTCAAAGGCTATTATTTTATCCGCTACTTTAGCTAACTAGCCCTAGTTTAATTTATGTGACTAGTAATAATTTATATGACAACTCTATTTGCATTGAAGATTTGATTAAGGCATAAAAGAACTCTGAAGTAGTTGTTCTTAGTACCATTTTATAATTGAACTCATTCATTCAATAAACATTTAAGCATTATAATGACATTTACTTTACTTTTAAAAATAATATCTCAGCTTTATATATGGTTCTCTCATTTCCCCTTCTTCTTTCCTCCCAACCCTTCCCCTTTCAATTCAATATTATTATAAGTGCTATGAAACATTGTTAAATTAAGGCTTGGAAAATAATCTTCAGTGAAGTTTTGAGTAATATAATTAATGTGTACGTTATAATATATCTAAATGGAAAGATTTAAAATATGCTTTCCATGGTATTTTGTGAGCATGCAAACTCTCTGGATCTAAGGATCCTCATTCTGAGATTATATCTAAAAGCCTTCTTAAATCTAACATTATATAATGACTTTTATTAGATACAATAGCAAAATAGTTAGAGACAAAAACTTACTGTTAAGTTTTTGTAAGCACCTGTTTTATAGGTTAAAAAAAAAGCACAGTATTTTCATATGGATGCACATTTTATATTTCATCAGTTTTAAAGATTTTATAATAGTTTGCATGTCAACATCTAGAATTTTACATAGTGGAGTATAATTACAGTGACATTTCTTTGTACCATACATATTAGATATATCAAAAAATGAAATATGTAATAAAGACCTAATAAGCACTATGTCTTCTTGAAATCAAAGCAGTCCTAAAATAAAAATCCAGGACATATGATTTCTATAAATGTAATCAGAATGTTGAGTTTGTCTTTGTGTATACATATGGTGTATGTATATGATTATGTAAATATACATGGATTGAAGAGGGAGAGAAAATACATAAGAGAGAACTTACAATTTCCTTCTTTTTAAAAAATATGTTTTTTTAGGTTATACCTCTACATTCATTTTTTTTTTTGCATATTTCTATATGAGTCATGTTGGGAGAGAAAAATCAGAACAAAAGGGGAAAACCCACAAGAAAGAAAAAAAAAAACAAGCAAAAAAAAGTGAAAACAGTATGCTTTGATCCCTATTGTCTCCATAGTTCTCTCTTTAGATGCAGATGGCATTTTTTATCCAAAATTTTTTGAAATTTCCTTGGATCACTGAATTGTTGAAAAGGCCTAGGTCTATCATAGTCAACCATCACATAAAATTGCTGTTGCTGTGTACAGTATTTTTCTGTTTCTTCTCACTTCTCTCAGGATCAGTTCATTTAAGTCTTTCCAGGATTTTCTGAAATCAGCTTGCTCATCATTTCTTAGAGAACAATTTATGTTCCATTTTTTCATATACCACAACGTATCCAGCCATTCCCTAATTAATGGGTAGCTATTTATTTTCTAATTCTTTGCCACCACAAAAAGACCTTCTACAAACATCTTTGCACATGTGGGTCCTTTTCCCTCTTTTATTCATCTTTGGGATACAGACCCAGAAGTGGCAATGCTGGTTCAAAGGGTATACACAGTTTTATAGTCCTATATACATATATAGCATAGTTCCAAATTGTACTCCTGAATAGTTGGATCATTTTACAACTTCACTAACAATATATTATTGTCCCAGTTTTCCCATATTCCCATCAACATTTATCATTATCTTTTCCTCTCATCTGAGTAGTGTTTTAATTTTCATTTAAATCAATAGTGATTTAGAGCATTTTTTCCACATGACTATAAATGGCTTTAATTTATTCATTTGAAACTTGTCTGTTCATATAATTTGATCATTTATACTTTATTCCTATAAATTTGATTAAGTTATCTATGTATTTTAGAAACAAGGCTTTTATCAGAAACATGGATGATAAAAATTGTTTTCCAGTTTTTTGCTTCCCTTTTAATCTTGGCTACATTAGTTTTTTTATGTAAACCCTTTTTAATTTATTGTAATCAAAGTTATCCATTTGCATTTAATAATGGACAGACTATAATTTAAGTAGTATAAGGCTCTACCAATTCCAGTTAGTGCCTTCTCTGCAATTTTATAATCTTATAAATTTGCCTAAGGTTCTGAATGGTTAAACAATTTACTCTAAGTCAAGTAGCCAGTAGGTATCAGAACCAAGACTTTCTGGTTCAAGCATAGCTCTTTACCTTCTATTCCACTTACTGTGTGTGTGTGTGTGTGTGTGTGTGTGTGTGTATGTGTGTGTGTGTGTGTGTGTGTCCATGTCTGTATATGTATGTATACATTATTAAATTCTCTGAACACAGCAAAAATAAGATAGAAACATACTTTATGTTCTCAGAAAATGAAATAAGGGTGTCATAATTTTAAAAAAGAACAGAAATAAAAGGGATTTTTATAGAATTAAACCTTTCTATGAGGAAAGCATTGTGCACCGACTATATTTAATTCCTTTCACAATTTAAGAAATATTTGTTAAGCTTTTCTTAGACACACAGCCTTGTCCCAGGTATTCAGGGTAAATGGATTAGAAATGAAAGAGACTTTACAGACTATTCAATCTAATCCATTTATATTATGATAAGGAAAACAAAGCCCAGAGGTGAATATCTTGCTCCAGATCACACAGGTAGCCCAGAGGCAATATCTGACTCCACACTTAGCACTCTATCCAGTACATAAGGATCTAGGCTTCAAATTAAGATCTCATTGATGAGGTGTGAGGATGGGGTGGGAAATCCCCTCTGATCTGGGTTGCAGGTCCTATATGAAAGAACTTGCAAACCTGAAATCTGTGTGGCAAAAGGGATTTATTGGCACTGGGAAGGCAGCTTGCCAGGAAGACAGACTTCTTTAGTAGGCAAAAGGTCCTGTTAGGGAGATAGCAAAGGTTAACACAGAGAAGAGAATATCTTCATCAGTGAGCAAAAAGTCCTGGCAGGATAGCTTGCTAAGAAGGTAGTTTCCTTGGCAAGCATAATCTTGTTTCGGACTTCTGCAAAGATTCGGGGTTCAGAGTCATCTTTTGTTAGCTGTCTGAGGCTTGGGCTTCAATTCAAAATTGAATGAGATTCTCTCAATGTTGTCAATGCCCAGAATCTAGACCTCAAATTGAAAAGAGATTACTTGTCTTGGGAGTTTGAGCTATCAGGAGTGGTTCCAGACTAATCTTCAACTCAATAGAGGGTGTAAGTCCCTGGTCTCAATCTCCAAGTGAATGAGACCCCTTAACTGTCCTGAAGGGTGGGCCTATTTCAGAGGAGAGTTTG
Organism: Antechinus flavipes; assembly: GCF_016432865.1. Lineage (NCBI taxonomy): Eukaryota > Metazoa > Chordata > Mammalia > Dasyuromorphia > Dasyuridae > Antechinus > Antechinus flavipes. The sequence goes on from NC_067400.1 coordinate 428,239,219, forward strand.
GACAGTTTAAGGATTCACCCCCATCATTTCCCCCACAAAAGTTAAAAGGCACGTAATTTGCATCACCATGACCCAAATCTTATGACCTTTCCATTATAACAGACTTAAAAAAAAAGCAAATTAGAGTCATAGAACCTAAAAATGAAAGGGACTTTAGACATCAACAAACCTCAGTTTTGGGTAAGTCTTACATAAAGATAAACAAAAGGGAAAATATGGAACTGAACAAATTACTGAAAAATTACTGGAAAGAAATTACTAAAGAAAAGACTTATGACATCTAATGAGATAGCAAAAGAAAATATTTATCTCACACCACTATGTGAAACTTTTGCAAAAATTGGCCATGTATTAGGACACAGAGATGTTGCAAAAAAAAGTGTAAAAAGACAGAAATAGTTAATTAAATCCTTTATAAAGCATAAAGTTATAAAAATAGACATTAATTCAGAGACCACAAACAAAATAGACATACCCACATGGAGACTAAACAATAAAAGCCTAAATATAAGAGAACAAATCATAGAAATGATAACTACATCAATAAAAATGATAGCCTACAGGTGAAAATCATATCTTTACAGACAGATAATAACAAAACAGAAGAGAAAGAATTAATTGACTATGCATTTAAATAAATTAGAAAACCCACAAGTAGACTAACCTAAAATTATCACAAAAGAGATTTTAAAAATTAAAGGTGGAATAGATTGCAAACAAAAATGACTTATAGAAATAATAAATAAAACTAAGACCTGATTCTTTGAAAAGATTAACAAAATTGATAAACTTTTGAATAATATGATTTTAAAAAGACAACCAGAAAGTCAAATTGATAAAAGTGCATATCAACAGGGTGAAATCACAGCAAAACCAGAATGCAAAAAAAAAATAATTAGAGTTATATGCTAATAAAATTCAAAACACAAAATAAATAAGAGGCATATCTTTAAAAATATAAGGCATAAATATATATTATAATAAAATAATATATAACATGTTATATGTATTATATAATATGTATATAATATAAATAAAGAAAATATAAGGCTACAAAATATAACAAATCTCAATTATCAGAAGCCCAGATAGAAACCTGAAATCACCAAATTTCAGAAAGGAAATAAATCTAACTGTAAAGAAATTACCAAAAACATTTGATCTTGTTGGATTGGTTCATAGGAGACTTCTATCAGGCTTTTAAAATTTTCATGAATGATTTTCAAACTTGAGAAGGAAATAAACTTATTAGAATTCATTTAAGGAATAATATAGTCCTAATACCTAAACCCAGGAAAGATAAAACATGGGAGAAAAACCATAGGCCAACGTCATTATTGAGAACTGACTCAAAAATTTAAAACAAAATTATATGAAATAAACTACAACTGTTTAATCCAAGAAATCATTCATTAATATCAATGGAATTTATACCAGAGATGCAAGAATGATTCTATATGAAGAAAATAATCCATGTAATTAATCATATTAAAGACTAAATCATCCAAATCACATGGTCATTTTAATAGATGTAGAAAAAAAAAAACTTTCACAAAGAACAACACTTTTATGTTAAAAAACCCAACAAAGTATTTGCATAGGTCATTTTTAAAAAATCATAAGAGTCATGGATCTAAAACCAAAAGCAGACATCATGTACAATAGGGATACAATAGAATCTTTTCAATAACTATGGAAAGAAAGTGAAGATATTCCCTTTCCCCAATATTATTTGGTGTACTTTTGGAAATACTAGCAAAGATGTAAGACAAGAGAAAGAAATAAAAGGCACGAACATGGATATATAGGAGATAAAACTATTCCTGTTTGCTTATGACAATAATTTATTTGACAAATGCCTAGAGAATGAGCAAAGATACCAACTGGTACAATTAGTAGCTTCAGTAGTGTTTCAAGCTATAAAATAAATTCTTAAAAATCAAGCTTGTCTATATGATGATAACAAAATGCACAAAAAATAATAAAAAGGGATGTTCCATTCCAAATAATTACAAGTTACATAAAATATCTGGGGATCATCCTCCCAAAGTGCACAAAAGATATATAATTTAATGACAAAATGTTCCTTAAAGATATAAAAAAAAAACAACTTATATACCTGAAGTAATATTCAGTGCTCATGGATAAGCTGCACTTATATAATAAAAAATGATACTTTTAATGCTATGACAATCAAAATGTCAAGGAGATATTTCATAGCATTTGACTAGTAACAAAATTCACTGGCAAAAACAAAAAAAAAACTAGAATATCAAGGTAGATAATGAAAAGGAGTAGGGAGAAAGGAGAAATAACACTTCCAGCCTCAAACAACATTAAAAAGCAACAGTCATCAAAATCATCTGATACTGATTAAATAATAGAGAGATAGGTCAATGGAAAATACTAATCAAGGAGAATCAGATGTAGTTTAACTCAAGCCCATTACTTGACAGATAAGTGGAAAACATAAATTAAATAGGTAAAAATACCCTATTTAATAAAAACTGCTAGGAAAATTAGAAAGCAGTCTGGCAGAAATTAGGCTTAGACCAACATCTGGCACCAAATTCAACAATGCATCCACAATGGATATATGGCCTTAATGTTAACAATCATATCATAAAAATATCAGAAAAGAAGTAGAATACACCTCTTACACAGCTATGGAAAGGAGATGTATCCTTAACTGAATAAGAGATAGGCAGTTTTAAAAAGGTAAAAAAGATAGCTTTGATTACTTGAAACTGCAAAGCTTGTGCACAGACAAAACTTTTGCAAATAAGATTAGAAGGAAGGTAGTCAAATGGGGGAAAAAAATTTGTCTTATAAAGATTTGGGATCCAAAAATAAATAATAATAGCTATTTCCCCATAGACAAATGATTAAAGGATATAAATAGTTTTCATAAGAATGCAAAGTATCTACAATCATCTGATTAATGCTCCAAATCACTAATAATAAGAAAAATGCACATTAAAAAAATACTCTGAGATGTGACCTCACATGCCATAAAATGGCAAAGATGATAGAAAAAAAAAGCAATCAACATTGGAGAGATTTGTGGAAGAATAGCTACATTAATATATTGTTGGTGAAACTATGAAATGGTACAGCCATTGCAAGGCAACTTAAAATTTTGCAAATAAAGTAATTAAAATGTTCATATCCTTAGAACTAGAGACTCTGTTATCAGGCAACAATAAGAAAATCTATACATATATACTCCAGAATATTGAAGTAGCACTTTTTGTGATAGCTAAAAAATTAGAAACCAAATAGATGCCTAGCAGTCAGGAAATGTCTAAATAAATTATAATACATAGATGTAATGGAATATTTACTGCAATGTAAGAAATGATGTGTGTAATCTCTCAGATTGACTAAGATGACAAGAAAAGATAATGAATGTTGGAGGTGATGTAGGAAACCTGGGATACTAATACATTTTTGGGGGAGTTGTGATCTGATCCAACCATTTTGTAGAGTAATTTGAAGCTATGCCCAAAGGGCTATCAAACTGTGCATACCCTTTGATCCAAGAGTATCTCTCCTGGGTCTGTCTCCCAAAGGGAGCATAAAAAAGGGAAAAGAATCTGCATGTATTAATATGGGTTTAGCAGCCCTTTTTGTAGGAACAAGGAATTGGAAACTGAATAGATGTCCCTTAGTTGGGGAATGGCTGAGTGAGTTATGGTATATGTATGGAATATTATTGTTCTATAAGAAACAATCAGCAGGATAATTTCAGAAAAATCTGGAGAGACTTATATGAACTAATGCTAAGTAAAGTGAGTAGAACCAAGAGAAAATTGTACACAGCAATGACAAGATTATGTGATAATTGACTCTGATCGCCATGACTCTTTTCAACAATGAGATGTTTCAGGCCAATTCTAATAGATTTGAGTTGGAGAGAACCATCAGCGTCCAGAAAGAGGACTATGGGGATGTGAATCACAACAGAGTATTTTCATCTTTTTTATTGTTGTTTGCTTGCTTTTTTTTTTTTTACTTTCTCATTTTTTTCCCCTTTTTGATCTGATTTTTCTCTTGCAAAATGACAAATGTGGAAATATGTATTAGAAGGTTACACATGTTTAACATATATTGGATTATTTGCTATTTAGGAAAAGGAGTGGTGGGAGAGGAGGGAGAAAATTTTGGGACACCAGGTTTTACAAGGGTGGATGTTGAAAACTATCTTTGCATGTATTTTGAAAATAAAAAGCTATTATTAAAATAATTAAGAGTAAAAAAAATGAAATGTGTGATGAATATAAAAAACATTGAAAAATCTATATGAATTGATACATAGTGAATCAAAGTCAAGATAACAATATTCATAATAATTGCAACAATATAAATTGAATGAACAACTGCAATCCAAAAATCAAAAGCAAATGTAACAAAATTCAAAAGATCAAGCAGGGCTTGAATGAAGAGATATGAGAGGATATCCCCAATCATCTTTTTATGGAGGTAGAGAGTCTATAGTTGTTGCACCTTGAAAATGTTTTCAGACTTTTCCCTACATATTGATCAGTTGTGCTATTTTTTTTTCTTCTTTGAAAATCTAATTTTTTATATGGGATACCTATGAAAAAGGAATACTTGGAATAATTGTGGAAATGTAAGAGACAGAAAATATTAATAAAACTTATTTTTTTTAAAAAAAGAAATCATATATATATATATTATATTTTTATATAGGGAAACTCAAAGAGAAAGAGACTTGTTCAAGATCATATAGACAACAAGTTTCAGCAAAAAAAAGATATTCACTGGAAGCTACATGAAGTTGAAGACATTTCAGTTGAGCCTTGTGGCATATGTAGGGTTTTAACTGACAAAGGTATGAAAACCACAGCTCTTCAAATATTGGGCCTAAATGGAGCAGTAATGAACTAAACCAGCAAAAGAACTCTGGGAGATGACTAAAAACCATATCCTTATATTTTTGCCCGCCTGCATTTTTGATTTCCTTCACAGGCTAACTGTACAATATTTCGGAGTCTAATTCTTTTTGTATAGCAAAATAATGGTTTGGTCATGTATACTTATTTTGTATTTAATTTATACTCTAATTTATTTAACATGTATTGGTCATCCTGCCATCTAGGGGAGGGGGTGAGGGGAAGGAGGGGAAAAATTGGAACAAAAGGTTTGGCAATTGCCAATGCTGTAAAATTACCCATGCACATAACTTGTAAACAAAAAGCTATGAAAAAAACAAAAAAAACAAAAACAAAAACAAAATAAATATTGGCCTAAATGTCAGTTGAAATGAGAGGAGAGTGGAATGGCAATTTAGTCATAAGAAATGGCCTTGAAAAGAAACAGAAGCAAGAAATCCTGGAACTTGTCAAAGCAACAGAAACTTCTGGCTAGAGCATCAGGTATATGAGAAGCAATAATAATGAGTTGATGCTAAAAAAAAAAAAAAAAAAAAGGTGATCAAAATCATTCCCAACTTTTAGCCTTTAACAAGGAAGACCCAAACTAATTAACAAATAAATAATCACATTTTTTAAAAAAAGAAAAGTTGGCTAGAGCTGAATTCTGAAGGGTCTTGAATTTGAAGCTTGAATCAATATCAATCTTTGATTTTTTCCAGCATGGGGATGAAATGATTAGAATAATAAATTAGGAATATAAATTTAGCTTTACTTCCTGGTATAAGTCAGGATATTATCTTAATAATCTAAGTAAGATGTTAAAAATAGTTACTGCTGTTGGAATGGAAAAGAAGTAGCAAATACAAGAGATGGGACTAGAAACAATGATAATTGACAACAAGTCAGATGTGGAAGGTAGAAAAAGGGAGAAGTTATGATTCTGAGGTTTCATCTTTATGCCATGAAAAGAAACAGGAGAAGTCAGGAAGAAAAAAAAAGTTCTTAGAGCACAGACAGATAAATTCAATTTTGCTTAACTGAATAATGCTAGTAGAATTACCTTGAAATAAGTGGCCAAAAAAATCATGAGGTTACACATGTTGTTCTTATTATGAGAAATTCATAATACAAAAAATCCAAATTTATAAATGCAAACCTCCAATAAGGACTTATGAACTTATGAGATATAAAATTGATTGCCTACCTCCAGATGTAACTCATTGTAATTCTTAACTGGATGTAAATAAGTTTTGTTTTTGTTTTTTTTTCCTATCAATTTTAAATTGTATCTTTGTGTCACTGGACCGTATTCCAGATCATCAGGATAGAAAACGAAATTGGATGAGGATTTTGATTGAAAGTTCATCATAGGAGAGGATTCTGGGAAGATGGTAGAGTAGGCAGAAAATTCCAAACTCTCCAGATTTCCCCCAGAAACAAAACAAACTTGTGTCCAGTAGATTGGTGAAATACAAATAAGATATGGGAGAAAAGAATTGTCTTCCTAGGACAACCAGAAAAGTTCTGAAGAAAGACCCCAAGATTGAGGTTTGGCCAATGTAAAATATAAATACCTTCAAGGTAGCTCCATTGAAACAGCAAGTGGGGAGCCTTGGAATGGGTTTGGAGATAGCCTCAGCCAAGGAACTTTATTTGATAGACAGTGTGGGGAATCAGGGGATTCCAGGAAGATTGAGGAAATCTCTCTGATGAGGAACACTATGACCAGCTGTAGCTCTGGAGAGAAGAAACTAGCATACTCCCAGTGAGTGCAGAAACAATGGAGCAGAGAAGCTATTGGCTGCTGACATTAGAGGAGAGTGCAGTTCTTGGTTTTGTGTTCCAGGCCAGAGGGGCCTACTGAAATGAAACCAGAGGCAACCTCCCCTCTGCCTCTTGTGAAGGCAAGAGGTGATTACACTAACAGCTCTTATATTTTAAAGAATGAGCAGGCAAAGGAGAAAGAACCCAACTATAAAAAGTTACAATGGGAATGGATTATCTTCAGAGCAGGATACTGAAGTAAAAAAAATCATAAGTTTTGGATACCCAAAAGAGCAACAATGAATGGTTACCTGTCACAAATAAAAAAAGACTTTAAAAATGAAATGAGATAGATTAAAAAAAAAAACTAATAACCAAAAACCACCCAAAAACCCCAAACCCTGAACAATCTGAAAAAACAAGAATATTATGAAAAGACATCCAATTAGAAAACGAGATCCAGAATCTTGAGGAAGAAATTAACTCTTTGAAAATTAAAATTGAGCAAAGGGAAGCCAGTGAAATTATGAGATCAAAATATAAAGAATGAAAAAACAGAAGAGAATATAAGACACCTTAATAAAAACACAGATATGGAGAACAGTTCAAGAAGAGAAAACATAAGAATAATTGAATTCCTTGAAAACTATGACCAAAAAAAGAATCTTGATACAATAATACAAGAAACAATTAAAGAAAATTATACTGAAATATTATAACAGGAGAGGAAAGTAGAAATAGACAAAAAAAAATTCAATGATCACCATCTGAAAGAGATCCTACAAGGAAAATTACTTAAACAACAACAAGAACTCAAATCAAAGGGAAAATTTTATAAAATAACAACAATCAATTCTAATATACTAACACTATAATTAGAATCACATAAGATTTATCAGCAACTACAGTAAAGGAACACGGAGTTTGCGGCAGACAATAGTTCATCCAGCCAAATTAAATATAATATTGAATGAAAAAAAAAAAAGACATTCAATGAACTGTCAGATTTTCAGTATTTTGTTGCAAACAGATCTGAACTCAACAGAAAATTTGACATATAAGAGCCAACATCACAGACTAATTTCAAAGGACTCAATAAAGACAAATTGTTTATTTTATACTTGGAAATTTTATACAGCTGTGTAAGGTCATCTTTAGAAATTGGGTAGATTAAAAAAAAAAGAAGATTGGGGTCGAGCTAAGTATGATGTGACTGTAAAAGACAAAATTGTGTAGGAAAAGGTAAAAACAGTAATTATGCTTTATAAATGAGATATGAGAGCAAGAACTGGGAAGAATTAGATTGGGGAAGAGAGTTGGTAGCTATGAAATCCTACTTACATCAGACATGAAGTAAATAGGAAATCACACACACACACCAAGAAGGTTATAGCACCCTCCAAAATCTATAAACAGGACAGAGAAGAAATAGAATAAGATGGCATATAGAAGGGTGTGTAGTTTAATGGCAATGAGATAAAGAGGGAGGGAAAGGATGGAATAGATAAGAGAGGGATCATTGTGGGTGGAGGAGGTTAACAAGGCAAGCTAGAAAGTAGAAATAAAGTAAAAAAAAATTAGCAAAAACAGGAAACAAGAGATATAATCAAACACAGTAACAATGATCAGGAGTAGAATTTTTAGAAAAAAAAAAGGAAGGATAGTAATCTTAGACTAAATCAAAATATAAAGAAATTCAATCAAAAGAGAGAAATCTACATTATGTCAGCCATGTTGATATTGTTTTAGATTCATGTGAATGTATGTTAATGCATGTATGTAGCTGTGTATATATGTATACACACATACATGCATATGCATACACTCAAATATATCCATGCTTAATTGTAGCCAGTTTGGTAGAAGTGTATGGAAGGTGTTGGAATTTTTACAAACTGTTAAGTCATTAGAATTAATAGAGACAATAATTATCTAATTTAGCATGGTTCAGTATGATTGATCTAATCCTACAAGGAGATATTATGGACCAGAAGAAACAAGGTACTAAGTGGAACTGAGAAATAATGCTTGTGTTCACACCTTTACTCATTGGAGTTCACACATTTGGGAGATTTCAGGGTTTAGTTTGAGATATCCAAATTCACACCTCCCTTAATCCCTGCCTCCAGAATGAGGAGTTAACCTTTGGGAGATCATATATATAGAAGCTCTAGAGCTTCAAGTTAGTTACTTCTGAACATTGCCAGGGGCGGGAGAGGAGCACTCTGGGACAGACACAGAGCACTCTGGGAGATTGAGAGTCAAAAGCCCTCTCTCCGAGGCAAGACAAATTCACCTTTGTTCTGGCTGGAGGCTGAAGAAAGCAGAGGCAGAAGCAAAGGACAAAGCTGCAAGAACTCTTAGAACCAATGAGAGAGAGAGGCCTGGAAGAAAAACTAACCGGGTTATTTTGGAGGATGCAATAAAAGATCTGAACTTTTAACACCTGGCTGCCTTTGGGTGATTATTGCTTTTAACTGAAATTAAGGCTGCAGGAGGAAAACCTCCCCAAGAAACCTGCTATCAGAGGAATCATTATTATTTTAAAGAAAAAGAACACCACAGAAGGAAAGAGGAAAACAAAAATAAAGTAAAAAGTACATAGCAGAGAACAGAAGAAAACCTATGAGAGTAAAGAAAAGAAGAAAAGTTCTGAATATAATGTCTTTTATTATATATACTTTCTTGAAATGGAAATTTATTGTAATGTATTTTGATCCTATGGTCTGCTATACACATGAGAATTTTTTTTTTTAATTTTGTATTTAAATTTTAAATAAACAAAGAAATATATTCATTTTTTTAATGCAAAGTTTATCATACAAATGAGATCCAGAGAGGAAAGGGCAATATTTTTTCCTACAATGGTTGATTAGCATAAAAATTAAGAACAAAGTGAAAATATCAATATTTTTAGGAATGCCATTGACTGGTTCAATTATGTACTTGATCTTAAATTATTTCTGATAATGATTTTATAAATAATATTTTAAAATCCGGTTCACTAATATAAATGAAATGCACATACTTTAGGATAAGAGTTTTAATTTTTAAGTAGTACATTACCATTAATTAGTGCCTAGATGAAGTGTAGTCTTGACAAAAATGCCTATGACATATTAATACAAAATAAATTAATGAAAATCAATGAAACTTTTGTGATTGTAACATGAATCAGTAATGAGGAGTTGTTCTATATTATATACAAGTGCTTTGTGTTTAATTCATGTCTAAATGTTGGGATATTATGTTTAACATGTCTTTAGGAAATAATATTGGAACTTTAATTGAATCTTTTCTCTGTGATAAATTATACTATATTATTATCCCCATTTTACAGCTGAAGAAATAGGTTCTGTGAGTTTGAGTGAATTGTTTATGATCATACAATTATCATGCTGATAATAATAGTGCTTACCTCATGGAATTTTTCTGAGGAAAAAATTGAGATATTTATAAAGCACTTCGCAAAGAAGGTTTTAAATAAATACCTGTCCCTTTATTCCTCTTATTCCTCTTATGCATCAGAGGCAGGACTTCCACATAGAACTTCCTGATTCCAAGTCTGGTCCTCTATCTGCTATATCACAAAATTTCTTAAATAACAACCACCACCACAAATCATGTATTTGCAAATATATATATAATACATTTATATACACATTCATACATATTTTAAAAGTGTACACATATATTATGTAATTCTTTTAAAATGTATATGTAGTGCTTCCATTTGTTAGTTTATGATTTCTTTAAAAACTACATACATTTATAATTTTCCCATTTGTTGGCATTAATGCGTATCTTCCCCAACTAGGTGGTGTAGTGGATAGAGTCAAGAGGATCTGAATTCAAATTTGACTTTACCTACTTACTTGTATGACCCTTTGTTGGAGTTCAAATGTTGGAGTTCTTGTTCTTCTCAAAACACAGCTGGTTTAGCTTAGAGCCCTCCGGATGTCTCCAAATCCAAAGGTTCTGTCCTTCAGCCTCTGCCTCTGCTTTCTTCAGCCTCCAACCAGCACAGAGATGGAATGAATCTCTTGTCTCCTTCACTTGGGGCTCGGCTAGCTTTCTGGTGTGTCTTTCAGACCAGCTTGGTCTCAGTGGGGGGCGTGCAGGAGTCCAGCCACCTACCATAGTGGTGTGAGATGAAGATGAATCTAGTTGTCCACTGAACTCTCGACTCATAGCTTCTTCTTCTGAAAACTCTTCTTCTGCCACCAGCCAGCCAAGTGGAAAATATTCTGCCTTGCCTCGGAGAGAGGGCTTCTGGCGTAACTCCGCTGAAATCTCGACTTGGAGCTTCTTCACTCTGAAGAACTTCTTTGACTGGCCCATTGAAGCTCTATTTATGCTCTTTCAAGAGAAGGATTGTGGGTTTTCTCCCATAGTGCTCTCTGGCCCAAAGAGCTTCAAGGGAGGTGTGAACTCATTGAACTCCAATGAGTAAAGGTGTGAACACAAGCCTTGTATTAATTAGTTCTACTTAGTACCTTGTTTCAGGTTCTGCCCAAAACATCTTCTTGTAAGATTAAATCAACTCTAATTAGTTAGCAGTTAGTAAGGATTCCAACAACCCTTGACAAATCAATTAACCCTGTTTGCCTCAGTTTCCTCATCTGTAAAATGAGCTGGAGAAGGAAAAGGCAAGCCATTCTAGTGTTTTTGCCAAGAAAAAACCAAATAGGGTCACATAAGAGAGAACATGACTGAAATGACTCCATAACAAAAACACATTCTCCCCAGAACCTAATAAGTTAGATGTTAGATATTCATTTTAACATGTTACAATCCTGAATACCTTCCTCCTAAACTAAGATATTTTGTTATCAAAATAACTTATTAAACTAAAGTAAAAAATATTTATTGATAATTATGCAGCAGATAAAATACTGGGGCTGATATTCTAATCAGGAATGCTTTGAGTCAAATTTTACATCTGATACTAGCTTTGTGAATGAAGGCAAGTCATTTAACTTCAGTGAACTTCAATTTCCTCATCTGTAAAAGGGGGATAATATCTAGAGTACCTGTCTTGGAGGATTATTATAAGGTTCAAATAAAATACTCTGTGGAAGTGTATTGCAAATTTTAAGTGCTGGTATTGTGGTTCTTATCAAGATTATAATAAATAGGTACTAAAAAGGAGACAGGGATGAGTAAGGCATAATCTGTGTCATCAGAGAGGGCAGGAAATATAAAAGGTTTAGAATGTAAAAAGAATTTACAATTTATTCAGGGAGAGAGGATACACACAATTATAATATGAATTATGTATTCATAAGAAAAGTACAAAAAATGCTCTGAGTTCAGAGGCAGGACAGATCATTTTTATCCAGAGGCCTATATGAAGAAATGCTTTAATCTTTGAATTTCTGGTAAATCATCACAAAGAGGGAGCATTTTAGTTGAGCTGTGAAGGTCAAATAGAGATGAAAACAGAAAGACATTATGGGCATGGGATGGCAAGAATAAAGGCAGGAGAGCTAGGAATCCACTAGGATGGATAAATGAAACAGCAAGAATTCTGGTTTGGGGCAGTGTAGGATACCTAAAGGGGTAAAGAATGGGAAAAGATTGGGAATGTGAATTGAAGCCTTAAATACTAGATTGTGGGATAAGTAAAAGAGAGCCTTGAAGGTTCAATTGGAAAACAATTCTGAAGACCCCAAGTCTGTAGCTTTAGGTAAAAGATTTTTGGCAATCATTTAAATAAGAATGATAACTAAAACTTTTAGATGAGATTGTTAAGACAGAGGATAAAAAGAAGATAAGAGAAAGGAAGACAGAGTCTTAGGGAATACTACTCTTAGGGGAAGGAATAGAAAGGAGAACTAGAACATCAGGGAAGCAGAGGGAATAGGTATGCAATGTGTCAAAGAGATTTCAAAGAGACAAACAACAGATTGTCACATAGAGGAGCATAAGACTTGTTCTCTTTGGCCCCAGAATATAGATCCATGAGTGGAAATTGCAAAGAAGCCAATTTGGGCCTTGATATCAGGAAAATCAGAACTGACAATTAGATTTGTCCAAATGTGGGATGAGTTACCTAGAGCAGTCATAATTTCCCCTCCTTGGAGGTTTCAAAAAGAACATGTATGACAATTTGTCATGTATGTTATAATGATGATTCAGCTCTTCCTGACTTCCTAGTCTAATACTTTAACGACTATACCATCTTGCCTCTTGATTTACTTTGGTTATTTTACATAGTAGAAACATATTCATAAGACTGAAATGATTAATTTCACTATTTTCAAGGCATTCAATCATATTGATATATAATGCTTTAAAGTTTTCAGCAACTCACATGTGTATTGTACGCATGTGTACACACACATTATACATGTGTATTATATACATGTACATATACATAGATAATCACATGCTTCACAGTTTGATGATACAGTGGATGGCATGAAAGGCCTGGAGTCAGGGAGATTCATTGCCCTGGGTTCAAATCTGGCCACAGACATATACTAGCTTTGTGACCCTAGGCAAGTCATGTAATCCTGTTTGCCTCAGTTTCTTCATATGAAAAATGAGCTGAAGAAGTAAATAGCAAGATACTTTAGTATTTTTGCTAAGAAACCTCTAACTGGGATGATGGAGAATTAAACATACTGACAATGATTTAACAACAACAATAACCACATTGAATATTACAGCAACCCTGTGAGACAGAGAATGTGGATATTGCGATTCTCATTTCCCATATTCATATTCAGAATTTAATCCATTATGAATGGTAATATAATCTCTATATTTTGTGGTGATCATTCAGTTTATTTTTCAAATATCCCTCTATATTTGAATATCAATAAAATTATTGATTCTCTTGGGGGTTTCCTGTGGTGTAGCCCAAAACAAGCCTCCAAAAAGTATCAGGTCCCATGAGACCGAAGGGAAAGGAAGGAAGCAAGCAATTAGATTAATTCAAAGGGTCAAGTAGTTCCAACATGTTATGATAAAATTCTGCAGACTGAGTATATGTTGTCTTTCTTATAACTTCCTTGTAATTAACTGAAGCATTCAGCAAAGCCCTATATCTCACCTATCAGAATCCTCTAGATTTATTAAGTCAGCAAACTATGAACAAACTCTTATTTGGAGGTCTACCATGTATCAGATTCGCTGTGAGGTGCTGGACATAAAGGGATACTTCACTGAAACTTTGAGTTGTGTTGTATATTCTAGTCCTGCTGTGGGATTGACATTTTATATAAACCATTAACCCCCATAATTTGAAGTTTGGGACTTTTACATTCATACATCTTCTTTTTTGGCCATTTTGTACTAAGCAAAGCTATGGATGTGGGAATCTTTGTGGCAGCACTTAGAACTACTGATTACTTGCAGGCTTAATGGACACAATTGATGTTTGTCAAATTGATCTCATTCTCATAGATAGTGCTCTCAGTGAGATTTTAGGTACATCATTAAGTCATATCAGAATTTAAAAAGCACTAGAAAAGGACAGGACTAGGAGTCCAGGCAAGACCTGGAGGGTGAGATAAATGCCAAGTGTCTGAATAAGAAAGGAAGGCCATGGGAGGTTATTTTAAGATCAGTCCATGGGGAAAGGACAGGCAGGACATGAATAAAGTACCAATAGCTTAAAAAATCCAGACACAGTCCAAGTTCCAGAAAGACTCTCCAAGCAGGGGTGGGGCTATTACATTTTTTTCCCTTTCCTGGTTCTAATGTTAATCAACACATTGACAGTTGGTTGTTACGAAATCAAGCTCTACTAAGCTCATTCATTTTCTGTAATCAAAGTTTCATTTGAAGAGACTGCCAAGCATAAGCAATTTGTTGATTCAGCAAAAGGAAAAATGAATGAACTGGTTATGTATAACAGATTTTAGGACAATTTTATATTTCCTAAATACACTACATTTTGAATATTTAACTTAAGTGGCTAAAAAAATGAAAACATCTTCCCCATCTTTTCTGACTCTCTATCATACCATAGCAGTTAAACCTCCAGTAGGAAATTTTATGAGGGGCAGAGTAGTGGTGCAGTGGATAGAACGCTGGGTTTGGGATTAAGAGTCCAAATCCAGCCTCAGACATATTTAGTAATTGTGTCATTCTAGGCAAGATATTTAATCCAGGTTGCCTAGTTTCTTTATCAAGAAAAAAATCAAAATAGGATCATTAGAAGTGAGATATGACCGAAAAACAACAATAAATGCTTTTTGGTAAATTATGAAGTGTTGCAAATGATTCCTGGGGTAAATGAATTGCCATTGGCAGCCTAAATCTAAGCTGCTTTTTCCTAGAAGTGGATTAATAATATATGTTGTATGGACTTCTGAATGCCTTAGTTTTAGGCATATATGAATAAAAGTGTATATTTTGAAAATCAATGATGAGTTTATAGAATACATTGATGAGCCTTTCCAATAAAAGAGAAAAACCTTTTCCTACTGTTGGAAGATCTTCCTCAGGAGTTCCTGCAATCTTAGAAAGGTGACCTTTCCTTCAAAAGCTGATGTCATTTTTTAGGGGTCATACTTGCTGTTGAAGTGAGATTCTTATCTGCTGAGAAAGTGACAATGATTTCATTCTACATCCTTCCTCCATCTGTCACTACTCTCTGCTCCTTTTTTGGACCAATGAGTGACCATGTGGATTCAATTTCAGCTTACAAATCTGAGCCAGCTTTCTCATGCTATTTGAAAAAAGACCCTTCAGGGAAGCAAAGTCAACATACAAGCAATGGGTTTTTTAAAAAATGAATTCTCTGGCCACTGTCAGAATTTCCTTCTTTAGCACACTTTAGCCATCACAGTATTAAATTTTAAGGATTTAATAAGAAGGCCAATAGCACCCAGGAAAATTGGGGAATTTGGTCTTTTATTTACCTTCATGTTATTCTTATCTGATTTTCTATCTACGCATCCTACATATACACCTAGATTTGGCAATCAGATATTTTGTGTAAAGAAAATATAGTTGAAGATCTATATGCTTTGAGGATAAAATCAGAAAAGAGTGAATGTGAAAAATTATAAAAGAAAGATTTTGGTGGGGAAAAGGTTAATATATCAGTCAATCCCCAAATATTAAAACTACTCAAATTCACCCTTATTATGTTTGCTGATAGATATGAAACTTACTTAGAATACTTACCCTTTTTTCTCTGGGTATTTTTGGGTCTTTATAATACTTTCCCCAAACCCAAACTTCTTTTTACTATCAGTCAAACCCACTCTCAACCACTCCAACCACTGGAATGCCTCCCATAACTTGACTTACAGCAGGAACATGAATCACTTAGCACATTTTTTTTCTTTTCTTGCAAAACTTTTACCATATTTCATTATATAATTTCCCATATTTTACCACTCATTTTCACATATACAAAAAAGGAGGGGGTTGTATATATTAGCTCTAGAGTTTGATTCTTTCTCTGTCCTTTAAGGTCTTTGGGACTTTGGGCAAATCATTTAGCATGATTTCCTCATTCCAAAGTCAGAGGCGTTGAATTAGTTTGCTCCTGAAATTTTTCCCTCTCTAAATCTATGAGCCTTGTACCCACAAATATTCCTTGCTCTAGCTGTACCTCTCAAGGTATTGTTCAACCTTTAATTTTTTTAACTCTTCCTCCTTTCAGTATAGATTTTGGTTGTTTTCTTTCTCCAACTGTCAAGTCTTGTGGAATCTTCCTCCCCAATATTTTTGACATCTACTCACAAGTATTGTCTAGCTTAGGCCTTTGCCATACCATTGGGACCACCTCTTAAGTAGTCATCTTACTTGCTGTCTCTGCCCTCTAAAGCCCATTCTCATAGCTGACATACCTAAAGCACAGATATGATCACATCACATCCCTTGCTCAAAAAGCTCCAGTGGCTCCCCTTTGCCTCTAGGATAAAGGACAATCCCACCTTTTTATGTTTTTAAAATCTTTTGTAGTCTGACTCCCATTGACTTTCTAGACATATTATACATCACTCCCCTTCATCATTACACACCCTGTAATATAGCCAAACTGGCCTGCTTCCTGTTCCCAGTACAGGACATTCCATCTCTTTTCTGTACCTTAGTACAGGCTGTACCCAATGCCTGGAATGGGCTCTCTTCTCATCACCACTTCTTAGGATCCCAACTTCCTTCATATCTTAACTACCTGACTAATTCAATTTAGTAAATATTTATTAAGTTCTTACTATTTTACCCAAGCTAGATGTTAGGTATTTGAAAAAAAAGTTAATGGTCTTTCATCTCAAGGGCACATGATATAAAGAAGTAACTCAGGATAATGGATGTTGTGATGGAATCAGGAAGATCTGAGTTCTAATTCTTATATTTATCAACTGTGCAACCCTTTGAAAGTTTTTTTTTTTTAACCTGCTTTCAACTCAGTTTTTCCAACTATAAAATGAAGGGATTGAACTAGGTGTTTTCTAAGGTCCCTTCCAGCTCTGATCCCAAGATCTTTTGGACATAAATAAGGATATAAGAGAGTGGGGGGGGGAGGAAAAAAAGGAGGAAAAGAGAGAGAAGAGAGATAGAGGAGAAGGAAGGAGGGAGAGAAGAAGAGAGATAACATTTATTGACTAGTTATTCATTCTTTAAGCATTTTTAAAAAAAATAATATTTGATTTTTTTCTCCAACTACACATAAAAACAATTTTAGTTTTTTCTTTTTTTTTTTTTTCAAATTTTGAGTTTCAAATTTTTTTCTTTCCTCTTCTTTTCTTTCCCATTGAAAAAGCAAACACTTGACATAGATTATATATGTGTAGGCATGTGAAACATATTTTTATGTAAATCATGCTGTGAAATAAAAGAGTCAAAAATCCCCCAAGAAAAATATAGTTAAAGAAAAAATATCTCCAAACTATATTCAGGCTGTACCAATTCTTTCTCTGTAAATGGACAGTATCTTTCCATGATAAGTCCTTCAGAATTGTCTTGCATGGTTGTATTGCTGAGAATGGCTAAGTTATTCACACTAGAGCATCATATAATATTTAATTTATTGTATACAAGGTTCTCCTGGCTATTCGTATCAATTCATATAAGTCTTTCCAGATTTTTCTAAAGGAACATTTTGCTCATCATTTCTTACAGCAAAATAGTATTTAATTACAATCATATACAAGGACTTGTTCAGTCAGTCTTCAATCAAGAGGATTTCCAATTCTTTGCTACTACTAAAAGAGCCTTTATAGATATTTTTGGTAGACATAGGTCCTTTTTCTTTTTTTCTTATCTCTTTGTGAAACAGAGGGTATGTTTAGTTTTATATGTCTTTGGAAATAGTTCCAAATTGTTCTGTAGAATGGTTGAATCAGCATACAACTTTACTTGCAATGCATTAGTATTTTGAAGTTCCTGTGCTCCTCTCACACCTTTTCCATCTTCCCTTCCAGTATAAAAGCTCTTTTGTGCCTTCTTTATATTGGATAATTTTATTCTTTTCTACCTCTTTTCTTCTTTTCTTTTCTATTCCTAAATTTTATTTTTTAGATGATAATTCCATTGTATTCAACTCATATCTGTGCTTTCTGACTATGCACACTTCTAACTGGCCTAATAATAAGAAAGGTTTTAGGAGTTACAAGTATCACTTTCCCATGGATAAATATAAACATTGAAAAATGTAACTTTATTGAGTTCCTTACAAATATCACTTTTCTGTTTGCCTTTTTATGCTTCTTTTGAGTCTTGTATCTAAAAGCCAAATTCTCTGTTCATCTCTGGTCTTTTCATCAGGAATGCTACAAACATTTTTGCACATATGGGTGCTTTTCTCTCTTTTGTGATCTTTTTGGGATACAGACCCATTAATGGCACTGCTGGGTCAAAAGGTCTGCACAGTTTGATAACCCTTTGGGCATAGTTTTAAATTACTCTCTAAAATGGTTGGATCATTTTACAACTCCACCAAAAATGCATTAGTATCCCAGTTTTCCCACATTTCCTCCAATATTTATCATTATCTTTTGCTGTCATCTGAGCCAATCTGAGAGGTGTGAGATGATACTTCAGAGATGTTTTAATTCACATTTCTCTAATCAATAGCAATTTAGAGCATTTTTTATATACCTATAGATGGCTTTAATTTATTCATCTGAAAATTGTTTGTTCATATGCTTTTTTTTTCCATATGCATTGGGTAATGACTTGTATTTTTATAAATTTGAATCAGTTTTTTGTATATTTCAGAAATGAGGCCTTTATCTGAAATATTGACTGTAAAAATTGTTTCCTAGCTACGTGCTTCCTCTCTAATCTTAATTACATTGATTTTGTTTGTGCAAATCCTTTTAAATTTAATGTAATCAAAGTTGTCCATTTTGCACTTCATAATGTTCTCTAATTCTCCTTTAGTCAAAAAAATTTCCCTTCTTCAAAGATCTGATAGGTAAACTATCCCTTCCTCTTCTAATTTGCTCATAATACCACCCTTTCAGTCTATATCAAATCAAACCCATTTTGACCTTATTTTGGAATGGGATGTGGAAAGTAGGTCTATGCTGAATTTCTGACACATTATTTTCCAGTTTTCCCTGCAATATTTGTGAAATAGTGAATTCTTATTCCAGAAGCTGGACTTATGGAATTTATCAAACACTAGATTACTATAGTCATTGATTATTATGTCATGTGTATCTAACCTATTCCACTGATTCATTACTTCTGCTTTCTCTCCTCTCACTCTCTCAATGCTCTATAATCTGGTTAAAACTTCATTGTTGAAACTACTCTCTCCAAATTAATAATGATCTCTTAATTTCCAAATCCAGTGGCTTTTTCCCTCAGTCTTCATTTTCTATAATCTTTCTGCAGTCTTTGATATTGTTGATAACTTTCTCCTCAACAAATCAGTAGTTATAAAGCACCAGCTATATGACAGGCACTATGTTCAGCACTGAGGATAACAAAAAGAGGCAAAAGAAGCCAATATTATTCAACATTTTACTAGAAATGTTAGCTTAGCTTTAGCAATAAGAGAAGAAAAAGAATTGAAGGAATGTAGAGTAGGCAATGAGGAAATAAAACTCACTCTTTGCAGATGATATGATTACCATCATATTTAAAGGATCCTAAAGAATCAACTAAAAACCTACTTTAAATAAATAACAACTTTAACAAAGTTACAGAATATAAAATAAACTCATAAACATTAGCAACAAAGCCCAGTACTAAGAGACAAAAAGAGAAATCCCATTGAAAATAATGATATACAATATAAAATACTTACCATTACAAAACACTTTTCATACACATAAAATCAGATCTAACCAATTGGAAAAATATCAATTGCTCATGAGTTGGCCAAGTTAATATAACAAAAATGACAATCCTGCCTAAATTAATCTACTTACTTAGTGCCATACCAATCAAACTGCTAAAAATTACTTTATAGAGCTAGAAAAAATAACAAAATTCATATGAAAAACAAAAAAAGTCAAGAATATCAAGTGATATAATGAAAAAAATACTGGATCGGTGGAACAGGTTTGGTAACGAAGACACAATAGTCAATGACTAGTAATCTATTGTTTGATAAACCAAATTACTCTAGCTTCTGAGATAAGAATTCACTATTTGACAAAAATTGATGGGAAATTTGGAAAATAGTATGGCAGATATATCCTCATTGTCCTTGATACTAATTCTCATTGTCTACTTTTATATATTGTCCGGCCTGGAGGAAGGGGATTCTTTTCTTTAAGCTATAGGATATCTCTCCTGTGAGTGAATTGTTTCTTGATCCTCCTATGACATAATTTCAAGATTCTTCACTAACCTGGCTGCCTTTTTCTTTGTGCCCTCCAGTTTAGTCATGTTACTCCTAAAATATGGGGCCCCAAACTGACCATAATATTTCAGATATATTCTGACTAAGCAGAGAGTATACTAATACCAATTCTTTATTTGATCTGGACATTGTGATGCTCTTCATACACCCCAATATTTCATTGTATTTCTTGGGCTTTAAGATCATAGTGTGAATCGTGTTTTATATTCCATTAAAAATCCAGAAA
Organism: Antechinus flavipes; assembly: GCF_016432865.1. Classification (NCBI taxonomy): domain Eukaryota; kingdom Metazoa; phylum Chordata; class Mammalia; order Dasyuromorphia; family Dasyuridae; genus Antechinus; species Antechinus flavipes. The sequence continues at coordinate 428,259,896 of NC_067400.1, forward strand.
TTTTTTAAAGCAAACTACTATCATAACAATGCCTTTCTTCTGTATTTCTGCCTTTGTTTTTGAATCCAAGTAAAAGACTTCAATTTATTTTTTATCAAATTTCATTTTATTGGATCCAGCCCAATGTTCTAGTTTGTCAAGATGTTTTTGAACTGTGCCACAGAGTATGTAAATCTTATTTAATTTCTCAGTGTTCCCTAAATATCTTTAAGCTTGTTTATTCATCTTTTATTTTTCAAAACAATGCCACTTCTTGCTTAATATATTTTATTAAGTTGTTTATACTTTTGAGGATGTCTTTTGAGGCATCTTAGGTGGCTTTTTTTGCTTCAGCTGATTCGTTTGCTCTATAATAGTTTAAATTGAATCAGCATTCTTCTTTGCTCATCTTTTATTCTGATTGGTTTTCACTTTCTTGTGTGTTTTTTTTTTAAGCTATTTCTGTTCTATTTGGTATTGGCTTATTTGGTATGGGTGTGTGAGGAACTTGGTTCCCTTGGATTCTCTCATTCTAGCATCTTGGATCTGATTCCCATGAATGGTTTTTAAATTGTTGAAATACTGATCGAAACTTCCCACCTTCCATAAAGTAGAGCAATCCCCACTTCCTAAAAAGTGTTGCTTAGGAAAATGATTTAACTGAGAAATTCTGATGGCAAATCCTGTGGGAAGGTGTCAGAACATTTATGCCAGTGTGTCTGTGAAAGAACTGAAAGATGGTTGGGGGTGGGGTAGAGAAAGGAGTGAGAAAGCATTTGTGAAAATGTTTGAAAGGTTTATATTTAGTAATAGTTTTCAAATTCTAGGTTTGGTGCTTTGGCCCAAAAGAAGGTTTGGAAGTTTTTTCAGCTCTGAGTCATTTGTTTAGAGCAGGTCTTCTTAATCTGGATCAATGGCTAGGTTCCAGGGGGCCTGTGAATTTGGATGTGAAAAATAATTTCATCTTTATTTCACTGTAATTTTTTCCTTATCAATGCTATGCATTTTAATTTTTTAAATTTTAAACTTTTGTTTTGAGAAGGAGTCCAAAGACTTTTCTAGCCTGTCAGAGGGGTCCATGAGACAAATAAGTTTAAGAATCTCTGCTTTAGTAAATTATGTCCTTATATAGCCTATTATTATATCCTATATAAGCAAATTATATCCTTAAACCCAAGCCCAAAAGGATTGTTACTAACATTGTTCTTCAGATAAATCTGTCCCATGGAAGTCCTTATCCAATGCTGGGACCCTCAATGCTATCCCCTGTAGCACCCAACTGAGAACCTCACATAGTCTTACCCCAGGGAATTAAAGAGGAAGATTGTAGGATAAAAAGGAATTGGGAATGAGGTAGCTAGCCAGAGGCAAAGGAATTAATATTAATTCATTTCCCCTACCCTTATTCTGCCCTAGTCAATAACAAGTGATTAATTGTTTCTACTTTTTTTTAAACAAAAAGCTTTTTAATTTTAAATTAATTTTTTTATAAAGCTTTTTTATTTTCAAAACATATGCATATTTTTTCAATTTTTCAATATTGATCCTTGCAAAACCTTGTGTTGTAAATTTCCCCTCTTGCCCCATCCTCTTTCCTAGATGGCAAGTAATCCAATATATGTTAAACATGTTAAAATATATGTTAAATCTAATATATGTATACATATTTATATAATTCTCCTGCTGCATAAGAAAAATTAGATAAAAAAAAGAAATAAAACAAAATGCAAGCAAACAACAACAGAAAGAGTGAAAATGTTATGTTGTGATCCTTTCTCTGGAAGTAGATGGCACTATTCATCATAAGATCATTGGAACTGGCCTCAATCATCTCATTGTTGAAAAGAGCCTTGTCCATCAGAATGGATTATCATATAATCTTATTATTGCCATGTACAATGATCTCCTGGTTCTGCTCATTTCATTCAGCATCAGTTCATATAACTCTCTCCAAGCCTCTCTTTATTTATTCTGCTGATCATTTCTTATAGAACAATAATATTCCATAACATTCATATACCACAATTTACCCAACCATTCTCCAACTGATGGGCATCCACTCAGTTTCCAGTTTCTTGCTATTACAAAAGGGGCTGCTGCAAACATTTTTGCATCTCTTGGTCCCTTTCCCCCCTTTAAGATCTCCTTGGGATATAAGCCCAGTAGTAACACTGCTGGATCAAAGGGTATGTACAATTTGATAATTTTTTGGGCATAGTTCCAAATTGCTCTTCAGAATGGTTGGATCCATTCACAATTCCACCAACAATGTATTAATGTCCCAGTTTTCCCACTTCCTCTCAAAATTCATCATTATCTTTTCCTGTCATTTGAACGGTGCTGAGAAGTGCCAATCTGAGAAGTGCTCTACTTCTTTAATTTAGTATTTTAGCTACTTCGAACAGGAACAAAACATGCTCTTTACAGGAGAAGTTATCCATGATAAATTAATTAGATTCTGCGAGATTAAGCAGAAAAGGTGTTAACTTTTGATACACATATAACTACAGGCTCAAAGCCCCATTGAAAAAGATTGCTTATTGGAGGAGATTGATTACTTGATGTTGGATTTGTGCTTACTCAATTTTTGAGAGACCGAATTGATAAGAGTTTGGGAGATAAGAGATCCTGGTCTTCTGGCTTTCAACTTCAATGTAAAATACACATGATTTCAGATTCTCTTCAGGGAGAGGTCTCTGAAGGAAGAAAAAGACTCTGGAAAGAAAGTGATATATAGAACAGGGTGGTAGCTAGATCATGTCCTTTTTTTAATTTTTAAAGATTTTTGTTTTCAAAACATATGCAAAAATAGTTTTAACATTCACCCTTGCAAAATCTTGTGTTCCAATTTTTTTTCTCCTTCCCTTCCCCATTCCCTTCCTTAGATAGCAAGTAAAACAATATATGTTAAACATGTGCACTTCTATACCTATTTCCACAATTATCTTGCTACACAAGAAATATCAGATTAAAAAGGAAAAAAAAAAGAGAAAGTAAACAAAATGTAAGCAAATAAAAAAAGTGAAAATTCTATTTTGTGATCCACACTCAGTCTCCATAGCCCTATCTCTGGATTCAGATGCCACTTTCCAACCCCAAATAATTGGAACTACCCTGAATCACCTTGTTGTTGAAAAGAGCCACATCCATCAGAATTGTAGATCATGTCCTTAACCTCATTTTACTATATTAGAGATCTCAAGTAATTTCCCCTTGAGTGAAATGTGGGACTTTATATCTTGTGGTTGAAGTATCTCACTTCCAGTGGGAGAATTGTTAAATTCTCATCTGTCTAACTTCTCTGTTTACTCTTTGTTGTTTTGTTAAGTCTTATTGCAGTCATGTCTGATGCTTAATGTCCCCATTTTGGATTTTTCTTGGCAGAGATACTAGAGTGATTTCTCATTTTCTTTTACAACTCATTTTACAAATGAGGAACTGAAACAAATAGCATTAAGAGATGAACCCAGAGTCACATAGCTAATAAGTGTCTGAAGCCAGATTTGAACTGAGGAAGATGACTCTTCTTGGCTCTAGGTCCGTACTCTACTCACTACTGCCAACTAAATCTTCCTTCTGTTTGCTATAGACTTGGCTAAATGAGTTTGTTTGCTATCTGTGGTCTGTGTAACATTAGATGGGAAGGGAAGAAGCCAAACCACTGGATATATTCTTTTTTGTTAAAAGAATCGTGATCAGAGGTGCATATTGAACCTAAAATTATTTCCCCTAGACTAATAACATTTAGGGGAGGGGTGGATAGACATAATTTAAGCTGAGAGAGCAGAGTAATAGATTTGAAGCCTCAATCTCCTACATTCTCTCCTGGAAGGATTAGAAATCATGCTTGAAGAAGTGTGGGTGGAAGAGACTCTAGAGATATTTATTCATCCTTTCCTGCAAGCTGCATCTAGGGAGACCCATGTGGGCACATTAACCTACATAGGCAACACACAAATATATTTTAAATATGCATATGAAAGAACAAGAATGGGGCAGGAAGGAGAGAAAATATATGATTCTGATCCTTGGCTTTAGTTTTGTTTCTATGCCTCCCCTTACTTTCTCCCAGTTGATTTTCCTGGAGATTGTAGAAGGAGTTTGAGAAATGGAACAACTAAAGGAATTCAGAATCCTAGGGTTCTTGGCAGAATTGGGTGAATAGCTTTAACATAGATGATGATGATTTGTAGTTTAGTCTTTAGAGATTAAGATTAGGCAGTACATCATTATAAATCAGAAAGATGTCAATCACATAAACCCAAGTCTGGTACTCAGGATAATTCAGTTCAGAAAGCCAGATAAATTTGTGGGCAGCAGGAACTTTGCCAGGATTTTCTCTGCTCTAAAAATCTATCCTAGGATGGATAATCTCTCTCTCTCTCTCTCTCTTTTCTTTTGATAATCTCTTGTTGATTATGAAAGCCCCTATAGCCAAGATTAAAAGGAACAAAACTAGTCACTTGATAAAGAAAAAAGATGAAGAAGGTTATTCTTCCTAGGGAAGTCTTTTGCTAGCCCATAACTGGAGCAAGCATTTTTTTAAAAAGCCTTTAAAAAAGAAGGGTTCTTATTTGGAATAATAGCATCTCAATGCAAGGATCTAAGCTGAATCTAGAAAATCGAAGGAAAGAGAAACTACATGACCACATACCCAGTGGAGTTTTGTATGGCAGTGGACAATGGAGATTACATGTCCAATGGCAGCACCTAGTGGAGACTATGGATCTGATTAAGACCAGAAGGCAAGCAGGCCCAAGAGTGTATTACTATACCCAGAAGATGCCAGAGCTTCCACTGGGTCTCCATTGTGTGGTGTAAGCCATTCACGTGTATACTTTAACTATATACATTCTCTATGCCTGTTCTTTTTTTCTTTTTTTGCTGAGGCAATTGGAGTCAAGTGACTTGCCCAAGGTCACACAGCAAAGGAGTGTTAAGTGTCTGAAGCCAGATTTGAACTCAGGTCCTTCTGACTTCAGAGCTGGTTTCTATCCATTGCACCACCTAACTGCCTCTATGCCTATTCTTTATGGGACATTTTTTTTCTTTTTTTGGCATTAACAAATGGTAAAATATTGTGCTGTATTGTACATATTTCCTGACCCTGGGAATATTTTTTTCTTTTTGCAGAATTCCTACTCAGTTTACTTTTAAGTGTAATGATTTTGTTGTTTTTCCTTTGTTCTTGAAGGGTACTTCATGAGGCTTCATGAGGGTGATGTGTTGAGTTGGATGGATTAACCATTCCCTTGCCCTGGGGTCTGTCTCCTGTCTGGGTTAGTTTAGTTACTCTTCAAATCTACTTCAGGTTCTCCTAAACCATACTCAGGTTCTATTGCTGCTAGCTCCAGGATTTCAGTTGCCCCCAGAAACTCATATGGATTTGATGAATCTCCTTGTATCACTGTACACCTGGGAATTCCCATTTCAGGACACTCACTCACCTGAGAATTAAGAAGGAGGAAACACACCAAAAACATGGGCTCCATGAGTTCAAAAAAAAAAAAAATAGTGGAAGGCAAGGTAACCAAAATGCTGCCCTAATTCAGGAATGGAGACTTGTATCAGTTCTACTACCTTAAAAGTCATCAGGGGAAACCTTCAACTTTTTTCTCAAAACATATAAAGGGAAAATACATGAATAAATATGGACATTTGACTATGACTACAGTATGCTATAAAAATGATTATTAATTAAGGTTAGTCAATAAGCATTGTGCTGCTTGACTTAAGGTATGTGAATTTTAAAATGCACTGTAATAATAACTCCAAATGCTACATACTGAATAATTCCCTGATTTGTTAATTGTGCTTAGATTATAAGTTTCTCAAGAATAGAAATTATTTTCATTTTTTAATTTGTATTCTTACTACCTACACAATGCTTGGAACAAAGTAGGAGATGAATAAAAGCTTATTGAATTGTATCACTTATAAAATCATTCTTATTTTTTCTTTAAAATCATGAGTCTGACTTTCTTAAGTGATATAAATTTTTTTTAAAAATTCAAATATACTTCTGATGTCCCAAAGATCTCTTAATCGCTAAGTCTAAAAACCTTTTCTCAGTCTTCATTCCTCTTGTATTCTCTCCCTTCATCATTGTTGATCAGTGTCAGTTTTTAGGAATTACTTAACATTATTTTTATTTTCTAGTACAATAACAAAAGATGATTGTACATAAAACTGAAAATCTACCATTTATAACTTACTATTTTCTACAAATATGCAACAAAGTTAAAGTGTAAATTTCTTTTTTCCCTTTTTTTCTTTTTCTTCCCCATTCTCCACCCTAGAGATGGCTATCATTAGATACAAGTAGGTATATATGTAAAATTATTCTTTAACACCTCTATTTAGCAATTCTTTCTCTATCAGTATCTTTCTTCATATGTCCTTTATGTTTAATTTATGTAGTTGTAATAGTCAAAATAACCTAGTTTCTCAAAAACACCATTGCTATTACAATAATCAGGGCTTTTAAAACTTTTTCTACTTGCAATCCTTTTTTACCTCAGAAATTTTCATATGGCTTAAGGTATATATGAGATGAATGTGTATATGTGTGTGTATGTGTGTGTGTATATATATATATATATACATATATATATATATATATGTATATATATATATATATATATATATATTTAGTTACATGATCCCATATGGGGTCACAACCAACAGTTTAAGAATCTTTGCTATAAACAATGTTCTCTTAGTTTTGCTTACTTTGCTCTTTATCATTTCATGTAACTTTTTCCATGTCTTTCTGAGATCACTGAGCTCATCATTTCTTATAGAATAGTACTATTCCATTACAACCATATATCACAACTTGTTCAATCATTCCCTAGTTGATGGGGATTCCTGCAATTTCCAGTTCTTTGCTACTATAAAGAGAGTTGCTATAAACATTCCATTCATATTCAAAGTTATAATTACTATTTGTGAATTTTTCTCCATCTTATTTTTACTCATGATTTTCTTTTTCAATCTCTTTCTACCCTATCCTGTTAACTTATCTTCTTTTCCCCTTCACTTACCCCTCAAAAGTTTCTCCATCTTCTTTCCTCACCCTCCCAAATCTCAATCCACATATTCCTCTAAAAGTTGTCATCCAATCCTCTCTACGTGTGCAGAATACTTCTACACCCTTCCAGATGTACGTATTAATTACCAGTCCTTTATCCACGTCTACTCCTCTATATTAATTTTTCCTTTCATGCCTCATTTTAATAATATGATTGTTCTTTTTTACCTTTTCCTATTCAACTATGTTTTCTATATCATCCCAATCATACACATCTTAGCCCCAATCTTTTTTTCAAATTACCTTAGTCATGATTAAAATTTTAAGAATATTGATAACATTTTCATAAATATAAGTTTTAAAAAATTGACCTTAATGTATGCCTTATAATGTCTTTAATGTTTTCCTTATATTTCTTCTGAATTTTTTATGTAGAATTTTCAATTGAGTTCTGATCTTTTTGTTACAGATACCTCAAAGTCTTCAGTTCATCATGTTAATTTTTTTCTCATTCTGGATTATATTCAACTTTGCTAAGTAAATTATTCTTTAAAAACAGGAAATATATAGATAAGTCCAAGAATAACTTATCTGGTTTAAAAAAATTTTTTTAAAGAGTGTAACTTTAATTTATTGTAAAACAGAGATTTCTTTATTCTTTTTTTTCAGTTCCAAATTCTCTCTCTTTCCTTTTCCCTAATCCAATCAGCAAGAAAACAAGAAAAACAAAATCCATTACAAGTATGTATAGCTGCATTAGCCAGAATATGTATAGCATGTTTCCTAATAAGTCCTTTGAAATTGCTGTGGATCATTGTTGATTTGATTGATCATTTGATCAGAGATACTAAATCTTTCAAAGATCTTTAAAATATTGTTGTTATTATGTAGACCTAATTTTGTATTAGGTTGTACAGTTCTTCCCAGATTTTTCTGAAACCATTTGTATTACATAACTTGTTCACTCATTCCCCAACTGAAGAGCATACTCTATGTTTCTAATTCTTTACTATCACAAAAAGAACTGCTATAAATAATTTTGTATGTAGGGGTCCTTTTCCTCTTTCTAAGATCTCTTTGGAGTATATGTAAAATATAGTAGTAATGCTGATGGATCAAAGGCCTTTGAAGTATGGTTCCAATTGTTTTGCAAAATAGATCAGTCCATAGCTCTATCATGAAAATACTTGATTTCCTTCATCCCTTCCAATATCTGTCATTTCTCTTTGTTATTTTAGCCAATCTTATAGGTGTGAAATGGTAGTTGAGAATTGCTTTAATTTGCACTTTTCTAATTATTAGTGACTGGGATCATTTAAAAAAATATGACTATGGATAATTTTTATTTGTTCTTCTGAAAACTGCCTATTCATATTCTTCTGAATTTTATTAGTTGGGGAATGGTTTCTCTCTTTGTCTTTTAAAGTCTTTCACCGTGTAGTCACTTTGTTATCTTTCTAATTTTCTAATCCTTTATTTCCTTATATGTATATTATGATTCAGGGATACAGGCTTCATTTCTCTTCCTAAAACATGACATTCAATGACTTTTCATTGACTGTCTTTCACACATAGAATGTTCTCTCCTTGTCTTGGCCTTCTGTTTCCCTGCTTCCCCTTCCTTAGTTTCCTTCAGTTCTCCTCTCGAATCCCAACTTCCAAAAGAAGATATTCTTGATAATTAATTGTTCATTTGTTTAAAATGTTTTAATTTAGAAATAAATAAAATTAAATATAACACACACACACATTGTACTGGCAAGTTGAGTACTTAGAACTCAACTATTAAGAGGTGGAACTCTCTAAGACTATAACTCTCAAACTTTATCCAGTGTGTTCCACCAATAACCCCATTAGTTAAATATCTATACAATAATAATATAATAGCAATAACTACACAGTAATTACTGCTTCCCAAAATGTTGAATTGTCCATAATATCATTGAACCAATTTATATCAAATAGCTTTTACAATTATAGTTAACTATATAAAAATGTAGTTAAAAGGACAAAGACCTTTGAAAACATGACTCTATTACCTTAGTCCTGGGAAGAATGTTCTCAAATTAAAACAGTTGCTACTAAAAATATTCCTACATAAAATTCATTGTTAGTGTGGGAAAACTTAATAACAAGGCAATACTTTAATTGTATCACATGGTATTTGAGCTGCTATGATGATTCACTTTTGGGTTGAGTCAAGCAGGTTGGTTCTTGTGGTATTCTTGTTGTCAGATTTAGTTGGGTACTAGCAGATTCTGCCCTAGATTCCTGTTGCTGGAATTCTAATGATTATTTTTTACATTTTAAAGATCACAAATTTATAATCTTATGCATTCTGTCTCTCATATTCATTCACTTAAGATAGAGCAGTATCATATGTTCATGACCATGTGAGTACTAGGTGGGAGAAAGTCCTTCCTTACCTAGAGGCCCATAACAGTTCTTCCTTGTCACCTAAAAGCTGACATGGAAGAAAGGTTTGTCTATTTTTTGAATGCTTTGTATGAACATTAATTTCCAGTTCATTAGCTATTTAGGACTTTTCATCACCATCCATCAAGCTGACAAGGTACAGTAATAGAATACCTGCACATTCTCTGAATCAGGGGAAGGGTTCTTTCATTAAACATCTGCAGAGGCAAATTCAGCAAGCCTTCGTGTGAATTGTCATCAGATAGAACACATTCTGCATGCTCTAAGGACCAGACCCTCATTGGCCAATTCCCCCATCACATAAAGGAAATTAAGTGGACTTTTGTTTTCAATTATAAATATTAGTTTATCAACTCAGAACTACAGACTATAAAAATTAAAGAAAACGTTAAAGATCATCTAGTGCAAGCCATACCCAAAGAGGAATCCTTTCTATCAAATGTCCAACAAATAAAATTCAGCCTTTGCCTGAAGATCCCTAGTGAAAATGAAATTACATCCAGACTAGACATGACCTTGAATCAAATTAGTTCCCTGGTAGTTCAGGTTAAATTTGGAATTAAATGAATACTCAAAGGTCATTCAACAGTTAACCAAAGGGGATTAATTTAGCCATACAAGGATACTCCACAGAAGGATATTCAACAAGATAGATGTTAGGGACATTTCAAGTTGACTCCTTTCCTGAGTTTCTTTATTGTTTGACAGCCATATTCCTAAATAATTCAGAGAGATTTGGAGTGCCCCTGAAACTTTTTTTGCTTGTGTTATACTTAGACAGCCAGGGAGTAATGTCAATAGCTTGAACCTTAAGTCTGATGAGTCAACCAATATTTGAAGATGCTCTCATCATCTTTTAAGAGAAAAACAAGTTAAGTGGTATAGGGGAGTAGAAAGAAATTAACTGCTTCCCAAGGCAGCGTTTAGAAAAATTCTGTTATGAAGTATTTCTTTACATTGGTCCTAAATCTCTCTAACACTTCCTTCCACTGCTCCTAGTTCTGTCCCATGGGGCCAAGTATTTATGCTAATTTAGAAATGTAATGGGAATTGTGCTTTTTTATTTCATTTTATTTTTCCTATTGCAACTTTTGGTTAATTGAAAGCCTTTCTTCTATTAATATTAACTTCACCTGACCAAAGCTTGAGATTTTTTGACTATCTCTCATTCTTTTGCAACATGTAATTCTTCTCCTTCAGCCTATTTGCAAACCCTCTAAATGTAGTTTAATTAGTAACATGATTTAGTTTACTTATACAGTTTGTTTGTATAAGGAAACAAGCTTGTTTCCTTAACAAATTATGAGGTCTTTTTTTGGTTAAGTAAGTTTGTTCAACTTTCATGATATTGAAGGAAGTATGCTGTTGTAAATGTAATTTCTTTAACTTTTATGACATAAAGATTGTAATACATAAAAGAATTATTTCTCTGTCACTTTACTTGTAATTTTGCCTATAAGAGGATCTGTTAAAATCCTAATGGTTGTTCAAGTTTATTATTTTCTCTGAGACCTATGTTTGAGCATAATTATAAAGCCAAGATTTTTAATTCTATAATTTCTTGTTCTTGTTGTTCACTCATTTCAATTACATCTGACTCTGTGATCCCATTTGGAATTTTCCTGGCAAAGATAGTGGAATGATTTGCCATTTCCTTCTCCAGATCATTTTGCAGAAAAAGAAACTAAAGCAAACAGAATTGGAGAATTGGCTTGCTCAGGCTCACATAGCTAGTAAATGTCTAAGCCTAAATTTGAACTCAGGAAGATGAGTCATCTGATTTCAGACCTGATACTCTATTCATTGTACCATATAGCTGCCCATATAATTTCTAATTGTGGTAAGCATTATATATATGTATGTGTGTATATATATATGTACATACATACATATATGTTTTCACACACATATATTTTTCTATTACACATAAGGATAATTTTCAACATTCATTTTTCCAAGATTTTGAGTTCCAAATATTTTTTCCCTTTGCTGCCTTATCTCTCCTCTCCCCTAGACAACAAGCAATCTAATTTACGTTATGCACATACAATCATTTTATACATATTTCTATATGAGTGATGTTATAAAAGATAAATCAGAACAAAAGGGAAAAATATGAGAAAGAAAAAGTGAACAAACAAAAAAAAAGGTGAAAATAGTATGCCTTGGTCAACATTCGGTCTCCATAGTTCTCCCTCTGGTTAAGGCTCGCATTTTCCATCCCAAGTCTATTGGAATTGTCTTGAATCACCAAATTGCCAAAAAGAGCTATGTCTATTATAGCTGATCATCATATCATCTTGCTGTTACTGTGTGCAATGTTCTGATTCTGCTCACTTCACTCAGTATCAGTTCATATAAATTTTTCAATGCTTTTCTGAAATCAACCTGCTTATCATTTCTTATAGAACAATAATATTTCATTATATTCATATGCCATTTCCCAACTGATAGGCATCCACTCAATTTTCAATTCCTTGCCATATGGTAAATGTATTTTGGCAGCAGTTATCTCCCATGTGAACTCAGAGAGGAGATTTTTCTACCATACTAGATATTTAAAACTAGCTATTGTGTTCAACCTGCATTTCTAGTCTAGTCTACATATCCTCCTTTCTTCCAACCTATTTTTATTAATGATAGCTAATATAGGTAACTATCCTCTGAACATTCTCCAGTTTATCAATGTGTTTTCTAAAATATGAGGCTCAAAATTGAATACATTATTTTATATTTGACCTGATTAATGCAGCGGATGAAGGGACTGGACTCTTCCTTGTTCTGGACAGTCTGTCTCCCTAAGATTACATTAGCATTTTTAGCTGTTCCATTTTACTGTTTACTTATATTGAAGTTGAAAGCTCATTGAGATGCTGTTTTTTTTTAAATAAACTATAACCTTATACCTATGAAGCTGATTTTTTGAATCCATCTATAATTAATTATATTTATCTCTATTCCTTGTTGTCTTGTTATGTTCAGTTCAATATTCTAAACCATAGAAATCTTTTGCATTTGTGAATGTCATTCAGTAGATAAGATTCTTCAAAGAACTTTTGCTAGGTTTCAGTCTGATCTCAGCTACGTTCTGACAATATGACCTTGGTACTGATCTTTCCTGAATCCTAGTTTTCTCATATGTAGAATGGGATTTACTCTATCTTATAGGGTTTTTGAGAGATTTACACTTTGTATAATGCAAAATGTTACATATATGGGAGCTGAAGAAATATAATTAGGTAAGTATAAGAAGGTCTAGTTATAAGCATGGGGTTTTGTGAGGACTGGGTGAGAAAATAAATTGGAAAATGCTTGGGAAACTATAAAAGTATCATACATCTATGAAGTATTAATAGAAGGCACTTAAGAAATGTTTATTCAGCTGAATAACAACAGTATATCTGAATAGGATGGAAATTAGATATCTAAAAGAAAGACATTTGAGAAATAGTATAGTATAATAGAAAATTGTACTATATAAGAAAACTTCCTAAAAAATCTAAAATTTTCCAGGCTCTTTTACTTCAACCTTTGGCATGGTAGACAGAGTACTTGTCTTGGAATTAAGAAAATCTAGCTTCAAATCCTGCCTGTAACACTTACTGTAGGATATAATATGTATCAACTGAATAATTAAATTACAGATTATCTAAATCCTGGAATATTTAAATCTATTTTCAAAGATGTTGAAGGATTCTTTAATTAGTGGTAGAGGAGGATTTGCTCTACTGCAATGTCAGTAAAAGATTTAATGCATAATAAAATGCAGTAATTAGATGATATAGTTATTTTCTCTTAAAAGAAAAATCTTTTACAGATTTATAAAAAAATCAGCATTGTAAAATTGTGGGTGGTTTTCAAAAGCATATTACTAGTTCATGGTAAAGATTAATTATTACATTTCTCAAATTGTTAAATAGTGATCTTCCTAGAAGCCATATATTTTAAGTCTAGTGTGAGTGGAGAATATGAGAGGAGTTTTGGATATTCTAGTCTCTGAATTTCTGTTCTCTCAACCATAGTTTCTAAAGAATGAAAGTGTTTTGTGACTCAAGAGTGACAGAGATACAGAGTATGAATATGCACAGGTCATAACACATAACATGCAAGAAAGTATATAGAAAAAAAACAGTATATAAAAGATGTCATTAGAGAAGGGTACAATTGAAAAAGGAGTACATGGAGAGAGTATAGTGTACATTTGGTCATATTGGGAAGAATTAGTTATATGGCAGTTTCCTGGATTTACATGTATAGTTCTACTTAATTGATCTTTCCTATTCCCAAAATAACATCTCCATATAGGTTCTTACCTTTAAAGAATTATTTTTAGATAATTATGCTAAAGACAACTAAATGACAATGAATAAGGTATGGTACTTTGAGTCAGTAAAATCTGTGTTCAACATTATGAAAGGTAAAATGGATAACTTTGATTATATTAAACTAAAAAGGTTTTGCACAAACAAAACCAACAGAAACAAAATTAAAAGGGAAGTACAAAGCCAGGGAAAAAATCTTTACAGTAAGTATTTCTGATAAAGGTCTATTTCTCTCTCTCTCTCTTTTTTTCCCTGCTGAGGCAATTAGACAATTGGGGTTTAGTGACTTGCCCGAGGCCACATAGCTAGGCAGTGTTGTGTCTGAGGCCAAATTTGAACTCAGGTCCTCCTGACTTCAGGGATGGTGCTCTATCCACTGCACCAACTAGCTGCCTTTTAGAATGAGACCTTTAGAAAGATCTCATTTCTAACATATATAAAGAATTATGTCGAATTTATAAGAATACAAATTATTCCCCAATTAATAAATGGTCAAAGAATATGAACAGACACTTTTCAAATGATGAAATGAAAGCCTTTTATAGTCATATGAAAAATTGCTCTAAATCACTATTTGTTAGAGAAATGCAAATTAAAACAACTCTGAGGTACCACCTCACACCTCTGGATTGACTAAAATGACAGGAAAAGATAATGATAAAAGTTGGAGGGGATGTGGGAAAACTGGGACACAAACTTTTTGTTTTGTGGTAACAAAGAATTGTAAAATGAGTAGATACGCATCAATTGGGGAATGGCTGAACAAGTTGTGGTATATGAAGGTAATGGCATATTATTGTTCTATAAAAAGTGATGAAGAAGCTGATTTTAGAAAAGCCTGGAAAGATTTACATAAACTGATGCTGAGCAAAACAAGCAGAACCAGAAATACACTGTACATAATAACAGCCAGAATGTGTGGTGATCAACTATGAAAGACTTGATTCTTTTCAGTGGTTTAGCAATTAAAAGCAATCGAATAGACTTTGGACAGAAAATATCATCTGCATCCAGAAAAAGAACTAAAGAGACTGAATGTAATTCAACACATGTTATGTTCACTTCTTTTTTTCTGTTTTTTTTTTCCTTCTCTTTCCCGTGGTCTTTCCCTTTTGCTCTGATTTTCTCTCCCAACACGATTCATAAAGCAATGTGTGTTAAAATAAACAAATAATAAAAATTTGTAGTCAAATACTACCTCAGATATTCACTAGCTGTGTTACTCTAAAATGTCACCTAGACCTCTTTGTTTGAGTGAGTTTCTTCACCTGTAAAATTGAGAGAATAATAGCATTGAATTTCAAGAGTTGTTATAATGGGTTAACATGAGATTGGTGTGAGTTAATATATGAAAAGTCATTTGTAAACCTTAAAAATACATAAAACGAATAAGCTCTTATTAGACTGCCATCAATAGGAGGTTGCCCTTCCAGAGAACATCTTTTTTTTTTTTTTTTTTAGCTTGTTACCATTGTTATTCAAAGATATTTATTCATTTATAAAAAATCTTAGCTTTCATCAAAACACAACTCAGGTGCTACCTCCTACCAGATGTTTTTCTTGATCCTTCTAACTTAATACTCTCTTCCTTTTGAAATGATTATTTTATATACTTTGTATGTACAAAGATCAAGGAGAGATTCCCAATAAATAATAAAGTACTCTCAATGCCTCTGTGTGAAGACAATGTTGAGCTAATTAAGTCAAGGCTAGGAGCATTGTAGAATCTCTTAAATGAGATCCATAATTACTCAGAAGAATTTGACTTGACTTTATAACAGCAATATTGCTCTAATGCTATTATATGACTAAGAGTCATGAAACACCGCAGTTTCTAATGAAATAAAGTGTTTGGTGACCCAAAGAGCGATGAAGAAGCAGATAGTGGACATAGGCAAGTCATAATACATAAGAAACAAAAAGGTATTTAAGAGAAACAGTTTAAAAGATGTCATTAAAGAAAGGTGTGATTGAAAAAGATGAGTTGATCACATGCATATGATAACAGTTAAGTCATATGTCTACTACAGTACTTGCAATGTCAACAAAAACAGAAGAATTCCTCTAGCAATATTGGGTAGGCCTCCTTTTGGTGAATTTATGGTAGAATATTGAGAAGAGTGACTCTGGATGGATAATGATGAATGGACTGCGATTGGCAGGGGTACTCAAACTGGCGGGATCATAGAATCAACAAAATATTCATTCAAAATATCTTCTTTGCATTTACTTATTGTTTTCCTTAATTGCAATATAACTTAAATTTCTTGAGATCAAGGACCGTTTGCCATTTATCTAGCAAAATTCCTTGTGCATAATAGGCATTTTACAAATTGTTGAATTGAATTGAATTATTGTCAGAAGAGAAAGTGACTTTAATGATTATAAAAAGACTTTAATGATTATGGTTATACTACAAACAAATTGTGTGACTTTGAATAAGTCATAGAGGCCCTTGACCTCAGTTTCCATTCTGTCTGTGAGGGAGTTCGGAAAGATTTTGTCTAAGGTCTCACTAAAGTGTTAAAATTCTGTAATTATCAACTTTATTATTTTTTCAACATGGTCATTATTATACCTTTTTATTTAATAAGCAATTCAGAAAACAATTTATTAGGAAAAATGAATAACATGCTACCTCATTTTCTAAATTTCCTAAGGGAATTCTTCTTTCACTTATAAAGTCTTCTTGTGTGTATGTGTATGTTTTTTGAAAATTGACTAATTTAATCTTCTTGAAAATAATGCCTTTTAAAACTAGCTCCCTTACTCTTGCCCATGGGTGGGTTATATAGTGCAGGAGATATCTCTTCTTAATTTTTGCCTAAACCTATCTCAATTGTTTATGCTGAACAAAAATTGTAAGTTTTAGCATCTCCTCTGCCATAAATCTTTCATGTTCCAGGTAGTATTTTTTTTGTTTGTTTTTAGGTAGTATTTTTGATTGTGCTCCTACTATAACTCATTCTACAAAGCTTTGTGAACTTCTTTTGGTAGTTAGCAATTATGTTGAGAGTTGTAAAGAAATGTCAAACGAGTTACCTCTAGTAATGAGACTTTTTTATTCCTTCCTAATGATAGTTTCTTCTATAAGTGAATTCATCTTATGGTTAATGACTAAGTAATCACTTTGAGGAAAGAGGAAAGGGCATGATTTTTAAAAGCTATTGACTAGAATTTTAAGATATATAGGCCAAAGCACAATAGATATACTAAGGAAAAATAGTTTTTAGAAAACAAAATGCACTTAGGTGCTTTAGGGAAATGAATAATGGATGGGAGAAATTTGTTCTCAAAAGATTTTCCTTGCTTTCAAAGAGTGTCTGAAGGCCCAGTTTTACTCAATATATGCATTGAAGGAAAGACATACTTTTGGGCAGTAAGGTTTCCACTTGGGATCTAGAATAATAATAACAGTAATAGCTCACATTTGCGTAGTGTCTCATAGTTTCCAACATATTTTTATTTACTTGTTTCATTCTCATGTCTAATGTAATCATCCCAATACTTTTCAAATAGGCAGGGAAGGAACTGTTATCCCCATTTTAAAGATAAGGAAAATAAGGATTAAATAGGCTAGTAATTAATTAAAAATCAGGTAAGTATTAAGTCAAGGAATCAAATTAGAGCCAAAATCTACCGACTACTAATTCAGTGTTATTTATAGTATATTATCTCATGTCTCTCTCTATTCCAGAAAAGTATTAAGCACTATTACCAGTATCTTCCTTCTTCTGAATTTTCAATGTCTATATGGGCATTTCTCAAACTCTGTCTCATGAACCATTTTGGCTTAAAAAAATGATTCCCTTAATTAAGTAATTAATTATTTCCCTTAAATCCCTTGCTGAGACTCAGCACATAACTTTCTTGATTGTTCTCTGGTATTTGATACTGTTGATTACCACTAATTGCTGGATACCAGATCTTCCCTGGTGGGGATTTGTGGTACTTCTTTCTCCTGGTTTTCCTTCTCCTAGCTTGGGTAGTCCTTCTTTATCTCCTTTGTTATATTACCATTTATGTAATTATCACTCATATTTGTAAGTTTTCTTGCAAGGATGTTTCATGGACTCTTTTTTTTTTCCTTCTCTTTATTCTGTCTCTCATCTCATTGTCTTCCACAGACTCAATTATCAATCCTATGTAGATGACTCCTAAATCTGTACCTCCAATTACTTTTCCTGAGCTCTATATCACCAACTGCCAAATGGACGTTTTGAATTAGCTGTCTTAGAGACATCTGAAATTCAACAAGTTCAAAATTGAACTTATTATCTTTCCCCTAAAGAAACTCAACACAGGTTGTTACTACTCATTTCTATCTGGGTCACAAATATTGTTCCATAGGCACCTAAGAACTATTCTTATTTTTTCCCTCTTTCTCTATGTCCTGTCATACTCAATTATTTCCTAAGCCTTGTCCATTATATCTCATCTCTCACACTCATTCCCTTTTCTCCACTCACAGAACAACTATCTTAGTAATGGGGAATCAGGTAGTACAATGAACAGGGTTAGACATAGAAAGATCTGAGTTCAAATTCTGCTTCAGACACATACTAGACATGAGACCCTGGGAAAATCATGTCATCTCAATTTCTGTAAAATGGAGATAATAATAGAACCTACTTTTGATTTTTACGAGGATGAAATGAAATAACATGTATAAAGTATTTTGCAAATTGTAAAGCACAATATAGATGCATCTTCTTACCATCATCATCATTATCATCATCATTTCCACTATTGTTACTCTCTTAACCTCTGTCTGCCTCAATTTATTCAACTATAAATGTAGGCATGCAATAAATATCTGTTCCTTTCTTGATCTTCTCAGGTATTGGTGTTCTTCCTGCCTACCACAGAAATTATTTTGCATTTTATTTGTATTTACCTGGCCATGAATTATTGTATTTGCTGATGGGGAACTAGTTGCCCCTTCCAGGTCCTTCCAGGTCTGTTTTATCAGAAGCAATTCTTGGGTGAAGGTGAAGGCATATGATAAAGATCAGGAGTGAAGGAGAACAAAATGAGACTATTGGCTGAACTGTATTGCTGCTATTATTTTTGTCCTTTCATTGCTATTCAAACTCCTATCTGTCCTGAATTCCAATCCTTCATTAGTTTTTCTTTTGACTTATTTTCTAATCTCTCCTACTCTTCTACTGTTCCCTGTTAGATATATCATATACCCCAGATCTTCTGGGACATTCCCTGCTATACATGTTTCTCTTGTTATACATTTTTCTCCATTCTCTTAATTACTCTCCTGAGTTGAATGTATTTCAAATATAAAAACAATTTTTGTAGTGTATATGTAATATATGTCCTACATTCTTTTGTCTGGTTCAGATGAAAGTAAGTTTATTTTTAGATATTTTTATTTGGAAAACATAATCATTGTAACTGATTTCAGTTACCCTTTAGAGAGGGAGGAAATCTAGAAAGAGGGAGACCTCCTATCAATATTTTAGCTTCTATGAATATCCTTTTGCATTTGATACTAATGCAATGGGGATTAAAATTATCCAACCTATAATAAAAGAGATTAAGGCAGAGTTCTGAGCCAATGGCACTTTATTAAAGGGTTCATGGTCCCCTCTAATGAAATACCTCAGATTCTCCTCACAATCTGATATGTCCCCTCTTGCAGACCCTTATTTTTATAATACCAAGTTTGATACCTGAGCATTCAAAAGGAAATATACAAAGTACCGAATTCCATTGATTGATAAATCTTGCTTTGCAGAATAAAACATGATGCATGAGATAGAAATGGTATGTCAGCAGAGGGGTCTCAGTTTGAGTGAAACATGGCATCTCCACTGACTAAGTGTTCATAAGATAGTCACTTGTTTGTATTGGGCAAGAGAGTGGTCTGGAGATACAAAAATAAATTGGAGGACTTTCCATGTAATTGAGTCATCTCCACTGTGCTGGGCTTGGTCACTATAAAAAGGAAAAACAAGAGTGGAGAACCTCTACTTAGCTTCCCATGATTGAGCAAGTGAACTTACAATTTGCAGCTCATAGCTCTGGGGTCTAATATAGAAAACTTATCATCACCACTATAGAATCATATAAAACAGATTGGAATGGAGGAGTCAAAATGAATTATTTCTCACAGTGGAACAGGATTGGTCTCTCTCTAATCCAATCACTATCTAAAAATAAACTTACTTTTATCTGAACCAGACAAAAGAGAATAGGACATATACACATACATACACCACAAAAATGGTTTTTATATATGAAATACATTCAATTCAGGAGGGTAATTAGGAGAATGGAGAAAAATGTATAACAAGAGGATGGTTGGGAGGATAAAGAATCAAAGAATAAGAAGGCAAATATATTTAAGGAGAGGATAGTTATACAGGGATATCTAATTTTAGTGATTTATTGTGCTTTGCAAATGTTACTTTTTTAAAAAAAAATACAAATCGCAGGTTTGTGGCCACCCTATAATCAAACAAACCTATTGTCATCAGTTTTTCTAACAGCACATGTTCACACCATGTCTCTGTGGCACATTTTGATATTTCTCACAATATTTCACATTTTTTCATTATTATTATTTTTTCTCTTATGGTGATCTATGATCAGTAATCTTTGATGTATCTATTCTAATTGTTTTGGGACACAATGATATAAAACAAGGAACTGAATCAATAAATATTGTGTGTATTCAGACTGCTCCACTGACCTATAGTTCCAATCTCTCTCCCTGTATTTGGGTCTCCTTATTTCTTGAAACACAACAATATTGAAATCAGACCAATTAATAACTGTATAATGGTCTCTAAATGTTCAAGTGAAAGGAAGAATCAATCTTTGTGGCAGACTTTATTGTTGTCGCATTTTAAGAAACTGCCACAATCACCTCAACCTTTATTGACCACTACCTTTATCAGTCACCAATCATCAACATCAAGGTAAGACCCTCCACTAGCAAAAACAACAACAACAAATATATATATATATATAATATATATATATGTATATATATATATATATATATATATATATGTAAAATTTGCTGAAGGCTCAGATTATATTTAGCAATAAAGTATTTTTAAATTAAAGTACATATTAAAGTACATAAAGTCATAACACTATATATTAACACTATAACATGCACACTTAATAGACTATAGTATAGTATAAACATAACTTTTATATGCTCTGGGGGGAAAATTTGTGTGATGTGATATTTGCTTTATTATGGTAGTGTAGAATCAAACTTGCAATATCTATTGAAGTATGCCTAGAAGTAAACCATGTATTATGAATTGGCTCATCATGGAGAAAGCAGGGATAAAAGGAAAGAGGATAAGAATCTGTGATTTTAGTCTGGATGAGGAGAGAGTGGAGCTCAAATTTCACATTCATAGTTATTTTTTCTCACTCCTTTCTTTGCTAATATATTCTTTTTTCTTTCCCTCTAAGATCATCAAAATGTAAAAACAAAAGCAAAAAAAAAATCGAAAACATTACCTGGACCTCTCTTTTATTTGTCTACTTTTATGACTCTTCGTGACATAAAGATTCTGGGGAACACTTGTTTCTTCTTCCCATATTAGAATGTAAATACCTCCAATTATTTAAATGAATTTTCCTTTTTTAATGTTTCTCTTGACTCCTTCATTTATATGAAGTAAAATTTCCACTTAATTCTGGTCTCTTTATTAGGGAGACTTGGAAGCCCTTTGCTATTAAAATCTATTTTATGTCCCACACTAATATAGTTTCTGTATATATCTTGGCAGGCAAATTCCTAAATATTGTATATATTCTGTAGTTATTTTAAAGGGAATTTTACTTTCTGTCACATTTTTGCTGGATTTCATTGGTAACATACAGAAATCTATGAGAAGTTATTTTATACTCTGCAACTTTGTTGGTTATTATTTCAATTAATCATTAGTAGATATACTAGCATTCTCTCAGTAAATAATATCACCTGCAAAAGTGATAATTTTATTTGCTTTTTGCTTATGCTTATTTCTTCACTTTAATTTTCTTGTCTTATGACAATGAGCATTTCTAGCACTCTATTAAATAATCTTGGTGATTTTTGCTTAAATTTGGTTAAGTCTGAAAGGAGTGCATAGAAGTCCCTTACTATAATAGATTTGCTGTCTACTATCATAGATTTTTCATTCTGTACTTTAAAAAAATTTACTTTTAAGTATTTGCTATGGATTTGGTATATATGGCTTAATTTATTGTTAAATATCCTGAAAATAGCCATAGATAACTAATTGATGCAGATTATTTTATTAATATTAATATAGTTTTCCAGTTTATCTCTTTTCATCAAGTCTATTTTTGTTGTCTTATCTAATCATGATCATGATCCCTATTCCTTCCATTTTTTAAACTTCTGATGAAGTATAATAAATTTTGCTTTACCCCCTTATTTTAATTTTATAAGAATTTTTATGTTACAAGTGTGTTTCTTGTAAACAATATATTGTTGGAGGATTTTGCTTTCTAATGCATTCTTCTATCCTTTTCCATATTACTGGGGAATCAATTCCATTCAAATTCATGCTTACAATCATTAATTATATATATTTTTTCTCATCTTATTCTCTTATGCTTTTTCTCCTCCATCTTTGTTACCTATAACCTGTTTGGGTGGGAAGGAAGAGGGGAACAGCAGGGTAGAAAAGATGATGTTGAGAGAGAGAAGGAACATGCTCAGATTATATGTGCTTGATTCAATTTGCTTCCCTTTTCTTTACCTAGAACTCAATCATAGGTTCTTATCCTTTCTTTCTATTCTTTTAAACATCTCTTTGTGATCCATTCTCTGAGCTTAGGGTCTGTTGGCCTTAGGCCTGATTCTTTCTTCTTCTCCATTATCATGTCTTTTGATTTCTCATTAAGTAAAACGTACTTCTGTATCTAGTGCTTTGTATGTATATATTCTTGATTTCTTTGACTAGTTCTAAATAAAATAAAGTTCAAGTGTCATCTGCTTTGCTTTTTTCCTTATATGTATATTTTTCTATTTGTATGCCTTGATTTTATGAAATGATTTTTCTTCCATTTTCCTCTAGAACATTTCTCTCTTTTCTCTTCCTCATTTCCTCTCTTTTAAGATCAATAGAGTATAATAAAATCCTTTGTCTTATTTAACTCATATCTGTGACTCTTTATGATATTAGAATTCTGGAAAATAATTGTATTATCTTTTACTCATATTTGTCTTTTTATGTTTCTCTTGTTTAGCCATTCCCAGTTGATGGGCATTCCTGCAACTTCCAGTTCTTTGCCACCACAAAGAGAATTGCTATAAATATTTTAGAACATAAAGTTTCTTTTCCTTTTTCCCTAATCATCTTTGGAAATAGACCTAGTAATAGTATTGCTACGTCAAAGAGTATAAACAGTTTTAACAACTTTTTGAGCACAATTTCAGATTGCTTTCCAACATTGTTGGATCAGTTCACAATTCCACTAACAATGAATTAATATCCCAATTTTCCCACCTCCCCTCCAACATTTGGTACTTTCTACTTCAATCATTCTAGCCAGTCTTATAGGTGTAAAATTATATCTCAAGGTTATTTTAATTTGCATTTCTCTAATTAATAATGATTTAGAAGATTTTTTCCATTACTATAGATTGTTTTGATGTTTTCATTGAAAAACTAACTTTTTATATGCTTTGACTATTATATATCAATTGAGGAATGACTTGTATTTTTGTTTATCTGGTAAAATTCTTATATATTTGAGATATGAGATCTTTTTCAGAGAAACTCTCTATAAAATCTCCTCCCCCCATTTTCAACTTTCTTTTTGATCTCAGACATTTGTTTTACTTGTACAAAATCTTTCATTAATGTAATAAAAATTATGCATTTTTACACCTAACTTTGCTCTCTATTTCTTGTTAACATATTGAATTTTGATGAGTAAATTATTCATGTTGGTAAGTCTTTATCTTTTGCCTTCTGAAATAAGTATTCTAAGCTCTTTTATAATGGTAATAATTAGCTGCTAACCATTGTCTGACTGACTATATATTCATTGCTCTTGTATTCTGTCTGATTTGGAAGCTCTGGATTTGGGCAATGACAAAATGACTGGTTTCTTTCAAAGGATTACTGGTGTATTCTTTTTATTTTCATTTTATCGTCAGGTTCTAATAGGTTTGGACATTGTTTGTTCATGATGTCTTCAAATATGGTGTCTATTGTTATTTTTGTTATAGTTTTCAGGCAATCCAATGATTCTTAGTTTTCTTTTTCTCTTTGACATGTTTTCCATTTAAGTTAGTTTTTTTTAATAGGAAATGCCTTATATTGTTTTCCTTTTTTTTTTTAATATTTTGATTTTGTTTCAGTATTTCTTGTTTTACTATGAAGTCCCTTATTTCTCTAAGATTCATACTAAGTTTCAGGGAATTTGTTGCTTGAGTAAGGTTTTATATATTATACTAAGCAATTTATTCTTCTTATTCTCCTTCCTGAAGAGCAATGATCAAACTCAAATAAAAATGTACCCCTGAAGATCATATTGACTTAGAAAACCACATATAATTTGTTTTGAGTTATATTCTTATTTTTTTTTTTGAGCATTTCCCAATTAACATTTTAATCTGCTTGAGTTAAGGCTGCAAATTTGACATCTTTGCTTAAGAGCTTTCATTCCTTTTCCAGATGACCCCAGTTACAGTTAGCATGCCGGAGGGCTCTGCTGGGTCTGAATGACTGAAATTCAGGTACTCTCTTAGTCCAACTTCCCTGCCCCAAATACCTACCTGCAAGTATTTTACCTTGGTCTGAGGTCAGAGTGACACAGCTACAAGCTTATCTAATACTTGGTTCATGGGATGCTCTTAGTTCCTCGTACATAGCTGTAGTCCCTAGCCCTGTAGTGGTGTCCCCACATTAGAAGGCCCCTGAGTGAGCCTCATCATTAGGCCTCTTTTCCAGTATCCATAGATTTCTAGTTCTTTTCCTTTGTCAAGATGGGATAGTTGAAAAGTACTCACTGTAGTTTCTTCATGGATTTTACTATCACCACTCAGACAACTATATGTTCTTCTTCTTTCCTAAAGGATTTATATGAAAGACTTTTGCCAAAGGGCTTTCTCTTAGTCCATCATTTTGCTGGTTCTCCCTGGAGGTTTTACAACTAAAGTCTGTGGGCAGGAAAGGTCTTTGGAGAATTCCAGATAATCTAGGTGAGGAGTACTTTGTGGAATGTAACCTTTTAGGGGAGGGAGGTTGGAATTTCTTTTTCCCCTGATGTTCCATTGACTGGTATCTAAAATATAGCTATTCACTTAGAAAAACACATTTTATTGAGCAGTTTGAGTAAGGAGAGATTCATATTTTCAGATATAAAATGAGAGGCAGTCATTAAAGACAAGAAGTAGCTTCAAAAAGCATGATATCTGATGCCTATCAACTGGAGAATGGCTGAATAAATTGTGGCATATGAATATTATGGAATATTATTGTTCTATAAGAAATGATCAGAGGATGATTTCAGAAAGGCCTGGAGAGACTTACATGAACTGATGCTGAGTGAAATGAGCAGGACCAGGAGATCCTTATATACTTCAACAACAATACTATATGATGATCAGTTCTGATAGACGTGGCTTTCTCCAGCAATGAGATGAACCAAATCAGTTCCAATAGAACAGTAATGAATTGAACCAGCTATACTCAGTGAAAGAACTCTGGGAGATGACCATGAACCATTACATAGAATTCCCATCCCTATATTTTTTTCTGCCTGTATTTTTGATTTTCTTCACAGGCTAATTATATACTATTTCAAAGTCCAATTCTTTTTGTACAGCAAAATAACTGTTAGGACATGTATACTTATATTGTATTTAATTTATACTTTAACATATTTAACATGTGTTGGTCAACCTGCCATGGGGGAGGGGGAAAGGGGAAAGAGGGGAAAAATTGGAATAAAAGGTTTGGCAATTGTCATTGATGTAAAGTTACCCATGCATATAACTTGTAAATAAAAAGCTATAATAATAAAATTTTTTTTAAAAAAGCATGATATCTGGATGATAAAGAGGGGAACCAACTGTAAACTCAAAAAAGAGTTAGTCTGGGCAACCAAGAACTAGGCTTAACCATTATTCTTTTAGAACAACAGAATAGTAGATAGAATTTTATTTCCTGCAATCTTCTGGCACACTTTCCTCATGGTATTCTCCTCAGTGTCTCACAAACATACCATATTCATTTTTCTTTTGTGACTTTATTTTGTTATCATGAGAATCTATCCCATAAAACTCTGTCCACACCTTAAGACTATGATCAAGTAGCATTTCCTCTACTTTTCTTGACTACTCCACTCCTTTCTGAATTCTATAACCTCTGAATTCTCCTGTACCTCAAATCTCTATCAGGTCTTTTAGCTTTGGATTTTATGTAGTCATATTTTTTGATTCATTCTTTCTTCTCTCCCTATCTAAATTATAAGCTCCATGGAAGAAGAGAGAAACTCTTATTTTGCAACCATATGTTTCAAAAGGCCGCACACAGCTCTAAAGACAGTACTTAAATACATTCTGGTGTGTGTGTGTGTGTTAGTGGCCACAAAGTGGGCCTCTCAAATGATATCCCAAATTCAATGAGGCTGCTTTTACAACTTTAGAGACAGAGCAACCATACTAAAAGTTGTATGTTTGACATGTTTTAGCTCATACAAGAAAGGAATATGATCAAAATTGAGGCATTAGGAACATAGGAATAAGAAGGGAATAGAGATTCATGGCAAAGGATATATCTGGATTATAGATGCTAGAAATATAAAGGTCGTCTGGACCTTTGGATGGACATCTGGAGAGGAAAATATATATCTATGACTTCCAGTGGAGGGGCCTTTAGGATTTAGGAGAGATATACTTCAAGTCATGATAGGTGGAGATAGGTAATTAGTGATGCTCATTGAGATGTCAGTGAGATTGCATGAAGCAGGAAAATTTGTAGATACTGAAAAATTAATAAAAGAGAAGAGGGTCATGATAAGAATTAGTAACAGGTCTTTTCAACAATGAGGTGATTCAGGTCAATTCCAATGAAGAGATCTATCTTCACCCAGAAAAAGGACTATGAGAACTGAATGTGGATCACGACATAGTATTTTTACCTTTTTTGTTGTTTGCTTGCTTGTTTGTTTTTTTTCTCTCGTTTTTTTTTCCCTTTTTGAACTGATTTTTCTTGTGCAGCATGATAAATATGGAAATATGTTTAAAAGAATAGCACATGTTTAACCTATATTGGATTACTTGCTGTCTCATGGAGGTGGAAGGTGGAGAGGGAAAGAAAAAATTTTGGAACACAAGGTTTTGCAAGGATGAATGATGGCAAGGGATAATGTTGTTAAAAAAATCACCCTGACATGGATTCTGTCAATATAAAGTTATTATTAAATAAAATTTTTAAAAAAGGGTGAATGATGAAAACTATTTTTGCTTGTATTTTGGAAAATAAAAAAAAAGAAGAATTAGTAGCAGAGTTAGAATAGGAGTAAAGGAAGGTTTGATATGGACATTTACTCAAAATGAGGATTCTGGGAGAAATATTATTTATACAATGCTCCCAGAGTTGTTGTGAGGACCAAGAGTTAATATATAATAATTTGATTTGTAACTTTAAAGTGCTATATAAATGTAGGTGTGATCCCTGCAGGGAAAAGTTTTCAGTTCTGCTGTGAGCAACCCATAACCTCAGGGCACTTTCTTATTTTATATGAACTAGACCCATAGGTGTGGATAGCTGGTTCAGTGAAAGCTTGTCTTTCAGAATAATTCCAATTTCCTCTCAGTAGAAATGAAAATAACTCTGCTTAATTTGGGGGTTAGGGTGAGTACTTTTCTCTTAAGTCTCGTCTTGGCCCTTGCAGTTAAGGCCAGAATGCAAATTACCCTGGTGAGTTATTTAGTAGCATTGGAGGGGGTGGAGCATAGGGAACTGGCAACCATTTTCTTAATCTCTGTGTTCTTTAAATAAATATTGGGGCATTTTAAGCACACCCATTTTGGAGCAGACAGGCAAAACTAGAAGGAATGGAATAAAGAACGTTTACACAACTGGGAAACAAGCAGTATTGAGTTGATAAATTCCAAGAGATTAGAGATCTGTTTCTACCCTAATACACTAATTATACACCCGAGAATTACAGCCCTTAAATAGAAACCCCTTGGGACTTAAAAATAAAAATACGAACATCTACTATAGCAAAATATTTTTAAGCTTCCCCCAGGAAAAATAAAAAATTCCTAAGAAAATCAAAAGCAAATAGGAAGGAAAGACAGTATGTATTAAGTCTCATTTAGATTCACTGTGAAATTTTCTCAGACCTCTAAGCATATAAAAGAGCCTGAAGTTCTATTGCTGATTTAGACAGTATGGCCTGAAAATTTTAAATCCAGTAGAACAATCTTCTATAGCATTTACTAGTGCCAATTTAATGTGATAGTCATATTTATTTATTTATTTTTACTTAAACCTTTTCATTCTTTTCTATCTAAACTTGGTACTGCCATAAGATACACAGCCTACTCATTTGATTTATTGGCAGAATTCTCTTTAATTAAGAGATGCCTCATTTGTTCACATTTAAAAAAAAAATCAATACGAAGAGAAGTAAGCCCTAGCCACTGGAAATAATAAAAACTGAACCATAAAGTAGCTACATACTTTAAAATTTCATTTAAAAAGTTGTTGGTGGAATCACTGCAAGCCATCTGGAATTCAGGAATCCAAGAGAGTGCACATTTTTTGATCTAATAAAGGCGTGCCACAGGTGCAGAGAGAAACATAAGATTGAAAGTAGTGCTTCTAGGGCTGGAGAATAAAGCAAGTTCCCTAGGGGAAGTGTTGTGTTTTTCTTTTCCACTTTTAAAGAAATGAAATTATATTGAATGTAGGACTCATAAAAGTGTCAGTCTGATAGGTCTGGAGCCTAAAATTTCTTCTACCCACAAGACAAGGGAAATTCAGGCAAGAGCATAGAAAATTTACTAACACCATCTTGGTAATGGACCTTAATTGGGATTTGAAGAGAATGATCAAACAAGTAGGCCTTTTAACATGAATTAGGCCAAACTATTCTCTGACTTTGGCAGGATAAGCAAGGGAGAGATCATTTAACCGTGAAATGCTTTAGTCTTTCATGGTGATTCATAGGATCAAAGATCTAGAGAAACAAGTGACCTCAGAGGTCCTCTTATCAAACCCACTTATTTGCAGATAAGAAAATTGGGGTCTAGGAATGTTAGTTGATTTGCCCAAGGTCACCTAGAGAATGGGAAAAAGGATTTCAACCCAGGTCTTCTGATGCCAGAAGCAAGGATCTTTCCATCATAAGATGATCACTACATCTCTATTCCATCACCTTTTTTTTTTTAAAAGAGACAGAAAATTCATTTTGAAATGGTTTATTTTAAAGATTCTGTTGCTTAGGCTTACCAAGTCAGAAATAAGACTGGCCCCACAAATTGATAAAGTAGATGAGCACATGTACAGTATGATTTGAGGGGTACCAGAATCCCCTACTATATCAAAATCTAGATTTATCCTTCTAGTTTGCATTGGGCTGTTGAATCTTTTTCTATGTTCTAAAATTCCCACTACTGTGTGTCCACCAATTTGTATAATTAAGACATGGGCATTATCTTTAAGACACTGCTATTAAAATGAACCTCAATCTGAGAGAAGATCCTTGGCCTTCTTCCACTGCATCAGACTAGATAATCAATAAGTCAATCAACAAACATTTATTAAGTGCTTACTATAATTGCATGTGTGTGCGTGTATGTGTGTGTAAAAATATATAAAGTACTTGCAATATTTAGCTGTGCCAAATGCCAGTGAAAGAAGAACAAAAACAGTTCTTGCTCTCAAGGAGCTAATATTCTAATGGAGATATTTAGCATGGAAATAATTAGTTTTATATATATATATATATACATATATATATATACACATATATATAATAGGCACAGACTAGATGGAAGGTAAACTTAGAAGAAAAAGTACTAATTATTGTGGCGACTGGGAAAAAAATCTCAAGTAGAGCATGGGATCTAAACTAAGGCTGCTTTTTAAAGATCTTCATAATCTGCTCTCCTACTCCTACATAATCACTACTGTACATAAACTCTTATGCTCTACACCAATGGCCACCATACTTCTCAAATAAGATGCTTCCTCTTCTGGTTCTTTCTTCCTCAATTTCTTTTCAAGGGAAAGAGCCAGATGAGGGATTGTATTTGTTTCTGGAGGTAAGAGAGAGCCACTCGAATTTACTGAGTTGGGGTATAGTGGGGTGTACAGTTGTGCTTGTGCTTTGGAAAAATCCTTTTGGTGCTTGAGTGGATGATTAATCAGAATAGAGGATTTGAGACAGGGAAGACCTACACAGTGTTCCCTTCCCCACTCCATCGATTCTACCAGGAAGGTCATTGCAATAGTCTAAATGATGAGAACCCAGGCAGTGGGAGTAGAGAAAAGGAGACATTAATAGATGCTGTGAAAGTAGAAATGACAAAATTTGGTCACTGTGAGTAAAAGTGAAAGTAAAGGATAACACCTAGGTCTTTAAGCTTGGGTAACTGGGAAGATGGTGGTATTCTCAACAGTAATAAGGAAATATAGAAAAGGAGTAAGTTTTTTAAAAAAAGGTTTTAAGGAAAGTTATGTTTTTGATATGTTGGGTTTGAGATATTTAAGAGACATCCATTTAAAGATGTTCAAAAAGCAGTTGATAATCTAGTACCATAGTTTAAGACAGAGATTTGTAGATTTGGAACAGTAGATCTGGGACATGTACATCTGGGAGTCATGTCCACAGAAAGCATAATTGAATCCCTGGAAACAGATGAAATCACTAAATGAACTAGTCTAATATAGAGTTGTTGGAATCCTTACTAACTGCTAAGTAATTAGAGTTGATCTAATCTTACAAGAAGATGTTTTGGGCAGAACCTGAAACAAGGTACTAAGTAGAACTACCCATAATCCCTCTCTCTGGAAGGAGCATAAATAGGCCAATGGGCCAGTCGGAGAGCTCTTCGGAGAGTGAAGACGCTACAAGTCGAGATTTCAGCGGAATGACATGAAGAGTTGGAGCTGGCTGGAGGCTGAAGAAAGAGGCAGAGGCTGAAGGACCAGACCTTTGGATTTGGTGACATTCGGAGAGAGCTCTTGGAACCAAGCAGAGAGATAGGCCTCTAAGCTAACCGGGCTATATTGGGATAATAAAAGATCTGAACTTTTATCACCTGGCTGCGTTTTTGAGAAGAAAAAGATCACCACATTTTGGCGCCCGAACAGGGACCGACAAAATCCTGATTCCAGGGAAGGCACCCAGAGAGAACCTTTATAATATTTTAAAGAAGAAGAAGAACCCAACATTTGAACTCCAATATAGAGTAAAAAGAGAAGAGGTCCCAGGAAATCCTCAGGGAAACAACCATGATTCATAAGCATCAAATGGATGAAGAACCGTAGGTGTTCCCCACAGAAATGAAATCATGGATCTGTTCTAAATTTACAGGTAACATTTTCATTAAGATCACCCAGACATTTGAGATAAATAGTTAGATAAATAAATGCATAAATGTCTTTCCCCCATCCTTAAAAAAGCCTCACTTGATCCTACTATGCCCACTATCACACCATATCTTTCTTCCTCTTTGGTGCTAAACTTATTGAGATAAATGTCTTCACTAGTTTTTCCCAACTCTTCTTTTATTCGCCTCTTGTCCCTCTTTTCTTCTGGCTTTGTTCCTAAATTTCTAGCTTTTCTTCTTCTGATTTGGCTGTATTTTTTTTTAATTAAAGCTTTTTAATTTTCAAAACATATGCATGGATAATTTTTCTGGCAAAGTACTAAGCTCCTTCAGAGAAGGACCTATATTTTGTCTTTGTTTATCTGACACATAGTAGGTGCATAATAAGTGTTTTTTGACAGGTTGACTGACAATACCAAGAAGTAGAGTGAATTATAGGAGTTAAAAGACTTGAAGATAAAATGATAAGATTATAATTAGAGAAATAATTTCACAGTTAGGATCTGTATTAGATAATTATGTAGAAGACCTGACTCTAGGCAAAAAGAAAAAAAAAAAGATAAATTTCACTGAGACAGGGAAAAGAGATGAGCATAATGGTAGTGTAGAATAGCCTTAGACAGTCTTAGTCTTAGGCAGAGTGTTCTGCTGTAGAGCATTCTGGGTATCCAAGATGGAGAAAAGCATAGAGTTAAACAAAATGTTTTTGGATAAGGGAGGATGATGAAAGGGGTCAGAAGTGCCCAAAGAAAATGTAATTCAAAGAAAATTGATGATTTCATAAATTTTACCCAGACTTGACTTTTGTCCAAAGTCTGGAAATCATTTAAGGAATCACACCCACCTTGTGACATAGTGATCTGAATTCTGGCTACTTTCATCACCCTTCTAAGTCACTAACTAAGAGTATCCTTTCCCTTTTACTGTAAAATTTTAATAACTTCTTGTCCTTGTTCTTGTTCTTGTTCTTGTTCTTGTTCTTGTTCTTGTTCTTGTTCTTGTTCTTGTTCTTGTTCTTGTTCTTGTTCTTCTCCTTCTCCTTCTCCTTCTCCTTCTCCTTCTCCTTCTCCTTCTCCTTCTCCTTCTCCTTCTCCTTCTCCTTCTCCTCCTCCTCCTCCTCCTCCTCTTCCTCCTCTTCCTCCTTCTCCTCCTCCTCCTCTTCCTCCTCCTTCTTCTTTTTTGTTAGGCAGTCAGAATAACTGCAGGTTTGTGACTGCAAGGGTCTTTCTGTGGAATCTGCTCTTGTAAACCACTTAGAAATGTAAACGCATGTAATTTGTTTGCTCATGGGTTTCCTCAGTGTGGATTATAATAACACCAGTCAGGTTTTGTAAAGACTATCAAGGTATTTCTGGGAGCAAATTCAATATTTTAGTGTCAATCTAGAAGACCCTAAGTAATTTAGGTTTTAGTTACCTTAGAAACCTTTTTTTACCCCTGTGAGTTGCTGTTGGCTGTCAAACACAGGACTGTTTTTGAGAGTCCCTAATTCTTTATTCTTACAGCTAAAGAGAAACATTAAGCTTTCAAATGAACACAGTCAGGATTTTATTTAAAGGAAAGAAAGAGTTCTATTATTA